>NC_057803.1:467659770-467848923 GCF_018294505.1 Triticum aestivum | reverse complement strand
CCCCTCGTCGCCGCGCCGCCGCAAGGCCCGCCGCTGACGCCCCCCGCTCCGGCCGGCCTCCTCCAGCTCCGGTCGCCTCCTCCTCCCCTCGGCAAGCCTCGGCGGAACTCCGGCGAACAGTGATTCCGGCGAGCGCCTCGAAGTCCGTGCAGATCTCAGATCCAAAAATTGCATCGGCTTGACTTTTTGCCCAAAACCCTAGTTCATATGCTCCTGTTCATTGCATCGTAACTCCTCATCCGTAACTCCGTTTTTGGCATATAGCATATCAAAATGTTCGTCTCAGAGAGTACATCATTTCAACTCATTACATCATTTTCATTTGAGTTCATCTTGATGCCTGAAATTCTGTTAGAAGAGTGCTACTTGAGATAATTCTCAGATCTGCTGCTCCATTTAGATATTTGTCATTTTTGACATGATTATTGTGTGCATGATATGCCCATGAGCTCTACATATGTTTTGGTAAGGGTTTTGCCATCTTTCCAAAGGTGCAACCCATGTATTTTTTTGATGTGTGTGGTGACTAGCACAAGCTTGCAAAGTGAGGCATTTGGTAATGCTGATTCCAGGGACTTAGCATTTCCACTAAGTCTTTGAGTTGTTTATCTCATATGGCCATATGTTCATGTTGTTTCCTAGTGATCCGTGCCTCTTTTGAGGATGATCAGTGAGGATGTTTTGTTAATCTTGTAGTGCTCTATCCATCCATGTCTTTGTTTGCAATTATGGAGCACCCTAGCTTGAGTCAATCGAGCTCTACTTTTGCTATTTCGTGAATCTGGGCAGATTATCTACTTGTTAGCGATTTTGCCGAGGATGTTGTAGTTGATCCGTGCTTGCTATGTTATTGTTCTTGCCATGTCTAGCTTGCATTTTGTGTATTCTTGACGGGTGTATCCTTAGGTTTCCATGACTTGCTCTGTAGTGAGTGCATCGAGCTCGTAAACATGCCTACTTGATATCTGTTTTCAGCATGCTCCAGCTTTCACTAAGTCTGAGAACTGATTATGTTTTTGCCATGTTCACATGCTTGCAATTGTATTTTTAGGATCCCTTTTGGCTCAAGGTCACTAAGGGACTTTTGTTAAGCTCTTTGAGTAGCTCCATGCCATGCTTTACTTTGCCATGTTCAGGTCCTGTAGCATGTAGTTTTGTTGCTCCAAAGAGTGCTATCTGATCTGAGATTCCAGACAAGTGCTAATTTCACTAAGTCTGAAATCTGTTTACCATATGCATTTTTGCCATGTTTGTTTGAACCTGTTAATGGATGAATTGGCCGTAGCTCAGTGCTAGACTTTTGTTAAGCTTCATGAATGCATCCCTGCCATGTATTTTTATGCCATGTTTGAGTGATGTAGCATGTTCATCTTGTTGCATTTAGATGGCTACTTGCTGTAAATCGCAGAATGTGGCCATATTTGAATTGCTTGCCATTTCCAAACCGTAACTCCGATTCTGGCGTTCTTTATATCATTTTCAAGTGATTTCATCTCATCTTTCCAGTGGAACACTTGGATTCCCAAGTTGAGGCCAGGTTCATGCATCCCTTGTCAAATCTTGCATATGCATCCCGCATCGCATCCCGCATAGCATACCATCTTTGCATTATGTTGTTTGAGTTTGCACGTGGTTGATTGTGTTTCGTTTGCTTGTTTGTCTTGTTTGGGTAGAGCCGGGAGACGAGTTCGCTAACGAGGAGCTTGTTGAGTTTGCTTTCGAGGATCCAGTCAACTCTGACAACTTTGCAGGCAAGATGATCATATCCTCGAAATCACTACTATCTTTGCTTTGCTAGATGCTCGCTCTTTTGCTATGCCTATGCTATGATGCCTACCACTTGATTTCAAGCCTCCCAAATTGCCATGTCAAACCTCTAACCCACCATGTCCTAGCAAACCGTTGATTGGCTATGTTGCCGCTTTGCTCAGCCCCTCTTATAGCGTTGCTAGTTGCAGGTGAAGATTGGAGACCGTTCCTTGTTGGAACATTATTTACTTGTTGGGATATCATTATATTGCCATGTTATCTCAATGCATCTATATACTTGATAAAGGGTGGAAGGCTCAGCCTCTCGCCTAGTGTTTTGTTCCACTCTTGCCGCCCTAGTTTCCGTCATATTGGTGTTATTTTCCCGGATTTTGCATTCCTTACGCGGTTGGGTTATAATGGGAACCCCTTGATAGTTCGCCTTGATTAAAGCTTTTCCAGCAATGCCCAACCTTGGTTTTACCATTTGCCACCTAGCCTCTTTTCCCTTGGGTTTTCGGAGCCCTAGGGTCATCTTATTTAACCCCCCCCCCCCCGGGCCAGTGCTCCTCTGAGTGTTGGTCCAAACTAGAGTCCTGTGCAGCGCCCCCTGGGGAAACTCGAGGTTTGGTTTTAGTTGTATGGAGCGCTCATATGAGTGTGCCCTGAGAACGAGATATGTGCAGCTCCTATCGGGATTTGTCGGCACATTCGGGCGGTGTTGCTGGATTGGTTTTAACCTGTCGAAGTGTCTTGAAGAACCGAGATACCGAGTCTGATCGGAACATCTCGGGAGGAGGTCTATTCCTTCGTTGACCGTGAGAGCTTGTCATGGGCTAAGTTGGGACTCCCTTGCAGGGATTTGAACTTTCGAAAGCCGTGCCCGCGGTTATGGGCAGATGGGAATTTGTTAATGTCCGGTTGTAGATAACTTGAACCGTAATTTAATTAAAGTGAATCAACAGTGTGAGTTACCGTGATGGTCTCTTCTCGGCAGAGTCCGGGAAGTGAACACGGTGTTGGAGTAATGTTTGCGCAGGTTGCTCTCTAGTTTCTCGCTCGCGCTTTGCCTCCTCTTCTCGCTCTCTTTTGCGAATAGGTTAGCCATCATATATGTTAGTCGCTTGCTGCAGCTCCACATATATTTACCTTGCCATACCTATAAGCTTAAATAGTCTTGATCGGGAGGGTGCGAGATTGCTGAGTCCTTGTGGCTCACAGTTTACTATTACACCAGATGCAGGGCCTGATGATTCCGCTCCAGGTGACGCGCTTGAGCTCAAGTGGGAGTTCGACGAGGACTCTCAGCGATACTATGTTTCCTTTCCTGATGATCAGTAATGGTGCCTAGTTGGGGTGATCAGGACCGTGTCGCATGTTGGGTTATCTTTTATTTTGGCGCCGTAGTCGGGCCATGAGTGTTTGATTGTTGTAATGCTATTTATGTACTTTGATTGACGTGGCGAGTGTAAGCCAACTATGTTATCTCCCCTTTTATTATCTATATTACATGGGATGTTGTGATGATTGCCTAACTTGTGACATATGCCTTCAATGCGATTATGTCTCTAAGTCGTGCCTCGACACGTGGGAGCTATAGCCGCATCGAGGGCGTTACAAAACCCTAGTTCATCTCTTGTATCCAATTCTTGTCTCAAAGTCTGGGATTGGTGCTAGTAGGTTGCTAGTATTGTTGATTACTCCTTGTAGTTGATGCTAGTTGGTTTAATTGGTGGAAAATCATATGTTCAGATCCTATATGCATATTATTACCCCTTTGATTATGAACATGAATATGCTTTGTGAGTAATCACGTTCGTTCCTGAGGACAAGGGAGAAGTCTTGCTATTAGTAGTCATGTGAATTTCGTATTCGTTTGATATTTTGATAAGATGTATGTTGTCTAGCCTCTAGTGGTGTTATGTGAACGTCGACTACATAACACTTCACCATTATTTGGGCCTAGAGGAAGGCATTGGGAAGTAATAAGTAGATGATGGGTTGCTAGAGTGACAGAAGCTTAAACCCTACTTTATGTGTTGCTTCGTAAGGGGCTGATTTGCATCCATATGTTTCATGCTATGGTTAGGTTTACCTTAATACTTTTGTTGTAGTTGCGGATGCTTACAATAGAGGTTAATCATAAGTGGGATGCTTGTTCAAGTAAGAACAACACCCAAGCACCGGTCCACCCACATATCAAATTATCAAAGTATCGAACGTGAATCATATGAACATGATGAAAACTAGCGTGACGATATTCCCATGTGTCCTCGGGAGCGTTTTTCCTATTATAAGAGTTTGTTCCGGCTTGTCCTTTGCTACAAAAGGACTGGGCCACCTTTCTGTACTTTATTTACTTTTGTTACTCATTGCTCGTTACAATTCATCCTATCACAAAACTATCTGTTACTACTTATTTCAGTACTTGCAGAGAATACCTTACTGAAAACCGCTTATCATTTCCTTCTGCTCCTCGTTAGGTCCGACACTCTTACTTATCGAAAGGACTACAATAGATCCCCTATACTTGTGGGTCATCAGGTCTCCTTTTCCGACTTACGTGAGTCTGCATGCTCTCGAACGTCAATGAGGTAGTATGACCCATTGTTTAAATTTTTACTGACCACAAAGGGCCCTTCCCAAGGTGGGGCTAACTTGTGTGCATCTGAAAGATCCTGGATGAGCCGGAGCACCAAGCGCCTTCCTGAAAAGTCGTGGACTTAACCCAACGGTTGTGATAACGACGCATGTCATGTTGATAAATTGCTGGCTGGGCCGCTGCTAAGTCTCTTTCTTCATCCAACAAGTCAAGTCCATCCTGTCTGGCTTGTTCATTATTAGCTTCAACATAAGCCGCCACACGGGGCGAGTCATGACGGATGTCACTAGGCAATACTGCTTCTGCTCCATAAACCATGAAGAAAGGTGTGTAACCCGTAGACCTATTGGCGTAGTGTTGATACTCCATAATACCGAGGGTAATTCCTCTACCCAACAACCCGGCGTTCATTATAAAGGAACCATAAGCCGGGGTTTGAGCCCTTTCAAAATTTCCTGATTGGCTCTCTTAGCTTGACCATTGGATTGAGGGTGAGCTACAGAAGAAACATCAAGCCAGATGTGTTCTCGTTGACAAAATTCCTCCATAGCTCCTTGGGACAGATTAGTGCCATTGTTAGTGATAATACTGTGTGGAAACCCGAAACGGAAAATCACTTTTTTTCATGAACTGAACCGCCGTGGCTGCGTCACATTTACTCACAGGCTCTGCCTCCACCCACTTGGTGAATTTATCAACTGCCACCAGGAGATGTGTCTTTTTATCCTTAGACCTTTTGAAAGGTCCCGCCATGTCAAGCCCCCAGACCGCAAACGGCCAAGTGATTGGAATCATCCGGAGCTCTTGAGCCGGCACATGCGCTCGTCATGCAAATTTTTGACATCCATCACATCTATTGACCAGATCTTCTGCATCAGCATGAGCCGTCAACTAGTAAAAACCGTGACGAAATGCCTTGGCCACTAAAGATTTTGACCCGGCGTGATGACCACAATCGCCTTCATGGATCTCACGAAGGATTTCTTGACCTTCTTCGGGGGAAACACACTGCTGAAGCGCTCCGGAAACACTGCGATGGTATAACTCTCCATCTGAAATTGTCATGGACTTAGATCGCCGGGTTATCTGTCGAGCCAGGGTCTCATCCGCTGGCAACTCTCCCCGGGTCATGTAAGCCAAGAACGGCACCGTCCAATCTAGGATGACATGAAGAGCCGCTACCAACTGCGCCTCCGGGTCAGGAACAGCTAAATCTTCTTCTGTGGGCAACTTGACAGAGGGGTTATGCAAAACATCCAAAAAGGTGTTAGGTGGCACCGGCTTACGCTGAGACCCCAGCCGGCTTAAAGCACCAGCTGCTTCGTTCTTTCGACGGTTAATGTGTTCCACCTGATAAGCTTTAAAATATCCTGCAACGACATCAACCTCTCGGCGATAAGCCGCCATGAGAGGGTCCTTGGAATCCCACTTGTCAGATACCTGTTGAGCCACTAGATCCGAGTCACCAAGACATCTGACCCGGCTCAAGCTCATCTCTTTTGCCACTCGAAGACCATGGAGCAAGGCTTCATACTCTGTTGCGTTGTTAGTGCAAGGAAACATCAACCGTAACACATAACAAAATTTGTCACCTCGTGGGGAAGTTAGCACGAGTCCAGCCCCCGAGCCTTCCAATTGCCTGGATCCATCAAAATGAATAGTCCAATACGTGTTGTCTGGCTTCTCTTCTGGCATCTGCATCTCCGTCCAGTCATTGATGAAGTCGACCAGGGCTTGAGACTTAATTGCAGTACGTGGAACATACTTCAACCCATGAGACCCAAGCTCAATTGCCCACTTGGCGACTCGCCCCGTGGCTTCTCTGTTTTGAATAATATCTCCTAAAGGAGCAGAGCTAACCATAGTGATTGGATGTCCCTGAAAGTAATGCTTAAGCTTCCGGCTCGCCATGAACACCCCATAAACAAGCTTCTGCCAATGTGGATATCGTTGTTTAGACTCAATTAGCACTTCACTGACATAATAAACCGGCCGCTGAACCGGATGCTCTTTGCTAGCCTCCTTGCGCTCTACCATAATAGCCACACTAACAGCCCATGAGTTGGCAGCCACGTATAACAATAGCGTCTCTTTCTCAATTGGAGCAGCCAGGACCGGCGGCTCAGCCAGTTGTGCCTTCAGATCCTCAAAAGCAGCATTCGCAGCATCGCTCCAAACAAAAACATCTGTTTTCTTCATCAACTGATATAGAGGCATAGCCTTTTCCCCTAACCGGCTTATGAACCGGCTCAAAGCAGCCACACGTCCCGCCAGCCGCTGAACATCATTGATGCAGGTTGGTTTGGCTAGGGATGTAATTGCCTTGATTTTCTCCGGGTTAGCTTCAATACCTTGGTTAGACACCAAAAAACCCAAGAGCTTGCCGGCTGGCACTCAAAAAACACACTTGGCCGAGTTAAGCATCATTTTGTAAACCCGGAGATTATCAAAAGTCTCTTTCAGGTCCGTGACCAAGGTTTCCTCTTCCCTGGATTTCACCACTATATCATCCACATAAGCATGAACATCGCGCCCAATTTGATTGTGAAGACAATTCTGCACACACCGTTGGTAAGTTGCCTGGGCACTCTTAAGCCCAGAAGGCATAGACACATAGCTGAAAGCTCCAAAAGGAGTTATAAAAGTTGTCTTCTCTTGATCCTTGACTGCCATCTTAATGTGATGATAACCGGAATAAGCATCTAAGAAACTCAACCGTGTGCAACCCGCCGTAGCATCAATGATCTGATCAATACGGGGGAGAGCAAAAGGATCTGCCGGACAAGCCTTGTTCAGATCTGTGTAATCCACACACATATGCTAGGTGCCATTCTTTTTTAGTACAAGCACCGGGTTAGCTAACCATTCGGGGTGAAAGGCCTCCACAATGAACCCTGCTGCTAAGAGCCGGCCACCTCTTCCCCAATAGCCTTGCGCCTTTCTTCATTGAACCGTCGGAGAAACTGTCTGACAGGTTTGAACTTTGGATCGATATTAAGAGTGTGCTCAGCGAGTTCCCTCGGGACACCCGGCATGTCTGAAGGTTTCCATGCAAAGATGTCCCGGTTCTCACGGATGAACTCAATGAGCGCGCTTTCCTATTTTGGATCTAAGTTTGCGCTGATGATGAACTGTTTGGATGAGTCGCCAGGTACAAAGTCAACCATCTTAGTGTCGTCAGCTGATTTGAATTTCAACTCCGGCTCATGCTCTGTCGTTGGTTTCTTTAATGACGTCATGTCTGCCGGGTCGACATGATCCTTGTAAAATTTTAACTCCTCTGTTGCGCAAACAGATTCAGCATAAGAAGCATCACCTTCTTCACATTCCAAGGCTATCTTCCGGCTCCCATGTACTGTGATGGTGCCTTTATGACCCGGCATCTTGAGCTGCAAATATACGTAACACGGCCGAGCCATGAACTTGGCATAAGCCGGCCGTCCAAACAGAGCATGATATGGGCTTTTGATCTTAACCACCTCAAAGGTTAATTTTTCCGCTCTGGAGTCATACTCATCCCCAAAGGCTACTTCCAGCTCAATCTTACCAACTGGGTATGCCGATTTACCAGGTACCACACCGTGAAAAATAGTGTTGGATTGTTTAAGATTTTTATCCGTCAATCCCATCCGGCGGAACGTCTCATAGTAGAGGATGTTGATGCTGCTGCCTCCATCCATGAGCACCTTAGTAAACTTGTACCCACCAACCTGAGGTGCCACTACCAAAGCCAAGTGACCCGGATTATCAACCCGGGGCGGGTGATCCTCTCTGCTCCACACAATAGGCTGCTCCGACCAACGTAGATACCGTGGAATTGCCGGCTCAACGGCATTGACGGCTGTAGGATCGAAAGTATGTCTAGAGGGGGGTGATTAGACTACTTGACCAAATAAAAACTTAACCTTTTCCCAATTTTAGTTCTTGGCAGATTTTAGCTAATTTAGGACAAGTCAAGCAATCATCACATGATTCAAGCAAGCATGCAAAGAGTATATAGGCAGCGGAAAGTAAAGCATGCAACTTGCAAGAATGTAAAGGGAAGGGTTTGGAGAATTCAAACGCAATTGGAGACACGGATGTTTTTCCCGTGGTTCGGATAGGTGGTGCTATCCTACATCCACGTTGATGGAGACTTCAACCCACGAAGGGTAACGGTTGCGCGAGTCCACACAGGGCTCCACCCAAGGGTAACGGTTGCGCGAGTCCACACAGGGCTCCACCCACGAAGGGTCCACGAAGAAGCAACCACCCACAAAGGGTCCACGAAGAAGCAACCTTGTCTATCCCACCATGGCCATCGCCCACACAGGACTTGCCTCACTAGCGGTAGATCTTCACGAAGTAGGCGATCTCCTTGCCCTTACAAACTCCTTGGTTCAACTCCACAATCTTGTCGGAGGCTCCCAAGTGACACCTAGCCAATCTAGGAGACACCACTCTCCAAGAAGTAACAAATGGTGTGTAGGTAATGAACTCCTTGCTCTTGTGCTTCAAATGATAGTCTCCCCAACACTCAACTCTCTCTCATAGGATTTGGATTTAGTGGAAAGAAGATTTGAGTGGAAAGCAACTTGGGAAGGCTAGAGATCAAGATTCATATGGTAGGAATGGAATATCTTGGTCTCAACACATGAGTAGGTGGTTCTCTCTCAGAACATATGAGTTGGAATGGTGTGTGTGTTCTGATGGCTCTCTCTTCGAATGAAGAGGAGGTGGAGGGGTATATATAGCCTCCACACAAAATCCAACCGTTACACAAGTTTTCCAATCTCGGTGGGACCGAATCAACAAACTCGGTCGGACCGAAAATGTAAACCTAGTGACCGTTAGAGATTTTCGGTGGGACTGACATGCAACTCGGTAGGACCGATATGGTTAGGGTTTGGGCATAACGTAATCTCGGTGAGACCGATTACACAAACTCGGTGAGACCGAATTTGGTAATTAGCTAACCAGAGAGTTGGTCAGGCAAACTCGGTGGGACCGATTTGCTCTTTCGGTGAGACCGAAAAGTTACAAAGGGGAAACACTGAGTTTACATTGCAATCTCGGTGGGACCGATTCGCTCTTTCGGTGAGACCGAAAAGTTACGAAAGGGAAACAGAGAGTTTGCAATCCCATCTCGGTGAGACCGAGATCCTTATCGGTAGAACCGAATTGCTAGGGTTTGGCAGTGGCTAATGACAAGTGAAACTCGGTGGCGCCGGATAGGAAGAATCGGTAGGACCGAGTTTGGCTTAGGGTTTAGGTCATATGTGGATATGGGAAAGTAGTTGAGGGTTTTGGAGCATATCACTAAGCACATGAAGCAAGAGGCTCATTAAGCAACACCTCATCCCTCCTTGATAGTATTGGCTTTTCCTATGGACTCAATGTGATCTTGGATCACTAAAATATAAAATGAAGAGTCTTGAGCTTTTGAGCTTGAGCCAATCCTTTGTCCTTAGCATTTTGAGGGTTCCACTTTCACATCCATGCCATGCCAATCATTGAGCTTTCCTGAAATAATCATCTTGGAATAGCATTAGCTCAATGAGCTATATGTTGTTATGAATTACCAAAACCACCTAGGGATAGTTGCACTTTCAATCTCCCCCTTTTTGGTAATTGATGACAACATATAGATCAAAGCTTCGACAAATGATAATAAGCATGAAATATATCGTCGCTTTGAGAAGTATGTGATAAGTAAGAGCTCCCCCTAAATTTGTGCATATTTAAAATTTGCTTTGGACTGCAAATGCACAAGGAGTTAGAGTCATGGGTTACTCTTCCATGTCACATACATCTTGGTGGAGCGCTTAAAATGATAAGAATGAAATACATGCACTCATCACCAAGAATAGTGAGTGATCACATAAGATAGATAAGATAATAGCATTAAGCAAGCATTAAGTGTAGCTGATGATCAAACACATGATCATCAATGTCTCACAAGCATAGTATCTCAAGCACTCAAAAGCAAACAAGTTTAAAAAAACACCAAATAAAGCAAGAGAGAAAAGCAACACACTCTCTCTCGAAGCCTATGATCTATACATCTTCTCCCCCTTTGGCAACAAGTTACCAAAAAGTTCCTAGAAAATGCATAGCACTAGATCGACGCTCAGGCTTGATCTTCTGGTGGTGGTGGAGTCCGGATCACTCCAAGGATGAAGGCTTCGGTAGATGCTGAAGTAGACGCTGGAGTTGGAGCTGCAGTAGATGCTGGAGCTGGTGGAACTGAGGCTGTGGCTGGTGCTGAGGTGGTGGCTCTGGTGTTAGCAACTGGCACGGCAGATGACGTCGGGCCTCGTGGCACTCTGGCAAAGGCATGAGTGGTAGTCCTACCTCTCCTCTCCTGCATGTCCTCCTGGAGCTGCTCCACTGCAGACTGAACTTCCGTTACTTTGACATCCAAGTCATAGAACTTCTGTTCCATGATTCTCTCTAGGCTCTGCTGATTTTGAGTGAGGGTGGCTAGACTTTGCTCAATCCTCAGCGTGGATGCAATCAAGTAACCAAGTTGCTCTTGTTTGGTCTTCAAGAAGTATTCAGATGCCTCCTCTTCAGTTGGCATCTTAGCAGCTTTCTCCTTCCTCGCCTTCTCCTTCTTTGCGTAAGCTTGTGCAGACGATGGCTCGTTCTCAGTCATGACAACTTGATTGTCCTCAAAATCTGGACGGATGGGCAAATGTTCCTTGTCCAATAAATATATGCCCGTGCCCATCTTGGAGTTGATGAGCTCCTGAATTTGAGGGGCATATCCGCAACTCCTCTTCTGATCTGCTGCAATCCTCTTGATTGTTTCCACTATGAGGCTCATCACCTTGAACTTCTGAGGCACATCAAACACATGTAGCAAGTTGATAGCATGGCCTCTGATCATCTTGTGATCTCCAGACTTGGGCAGTAAGGTGTGCCTTAGTATCCAATTGATCGTAGGCAGACCTGACAGAAGATAATGCACTGAGCCAAACTTGAAAGTATCAAGTGCTTCATTTGGGATCTCCTTGTACATATTGGACATTGAGTTGTGGTCCATCTTCTTCTTGGCATATATGTCCATGTCGTCATCATGCTCCTCTGGGGCATTAATTAACTTTGCCCATTCCTCAACAGTGGATTGGTACCTCGTACCCTTAGACATCCATGTGATCCTCCCATCTGGATAAAAATGTGTCGTGGAGTAGAACTGCATTATAAGATCCTCATTCCACTTTGTGAGCTTCTGCCCAACAAAGTCAGCTACTCCACAAGCTATGAAGCTGTCTTGCACTCCAGGATAGTGCTCTTCGTTGTCCTTGATCTATTGCCAATCAACCCATCGCATATCACAGACAATGGGCTTCTTATCTAGCAGCACTGTCTCATAAAAATACTGCTGCTCCTTGGTGTGAAATCTGTAGTCCACGGTAGTCCTTCTCCTTGAAGCATACGGGTCTGCTTCTCTCCACTTCCTCAGTCCTGAATCTCTCCTGAGCTTCATATCCTCAGCCACAGGATGAGCATCGTTGTGGTCTGGGATCTTGGGCTTTAGCTTTCTCAGGACATTCTCTTCCTCTTCTTCTACAACAGTCTCAGGCACTGGGGCCTTGTTCTTCTCAGCTGTAGGAATGCTCCTTGTATTCCTCTTTGGTTTTGGCTTGGAGGCAGCTTTGGGCTTAGATGCAGTAGCCCCTGACCTTATGGCATCACCCATCAGCTTGGGTGCCTTGGGTGCTGGTGCAGCTACCTCTTCTTCCTCTTCCTCTTCCATGATGGAAGCTTTTCCTAGCACTCTGGCTATGGTCTTCTTGACCCTTTCCTTCCTCTTCTTGCCTTCTGCAGCAACTGGCTCTTGGGGAGTGGGCTTCTCAGTTGAGGCTCTTGCCTTTGACATGGGCTGCCTGCCTGCTGGCCTTTTGATTTTCAGCCCTGGCTTTGTGCCTTGAGCTGGCTCAACTCTCTTGGAAGTGGCCTCTTCCTCTGCCACATAGTCCTCATCTTCGGAATCTGAAGTCCTCTTCTTCCTCTGTCTCGTGGCAGCCTTTGGCAAGTTGCTAGGGGTGCTCCTGCTGCCCTCATCTGAAGAACTTGAGGGACTAGTGCCCTCACTCATGTGCACCTGCTGCTCTGACATGTTTTGGCTATCACTTTGATCAGACATGCTGCAAACTGACTGCTGACCCTGTGAACAGATTATAGATGAGGTAGAAAGGATGAGCATCACAAAATGCAGAGATTTTTGCAAAAGAATGATCCAAAAACTTAGTTTTAGTTTCCCACTGAAATCATCTCGGATCTACCGATTTTCAAACTCGGTGATACCGAAGCAGTTTTGGAACCTAAACTAGTGAACTCGGTAGGACCGAGTCACAGTTCGGTGGCACCGAGACTGCTAGGGTTTCACAGAGTTCCAAAATCGGTCACACCGATAAGTAATTCTCGGTCAGACCGAGTCTCACTTGTGCAATGGCATAAGCCAAATCGGTGGGACCGAGTTTTTCAACTCGGTGGGTCCGAGATGGTTTCGGCGGAGACCTAAACCTAGAATTTTCGAATCAAACCTAATCTATGAGCGTTTTGACTGGATAGGAGTGTTTCAATCGTGGCAAGAATCATGAAGATCACAATGTGCTAGGAATCAGATTGGAGAATAGCACAAAGATCAAGTCCATACCCTAGTTCGGCGGGGACTTGCTACGGCGGCAACGGCGGGGCAGAATTCCCGTTGACGGCGACGGAGACCAGCGACTGGAGGCGGCTGGCGGCGAGAAGACGATCCGGAGACCACGAGGGCAGAGCAGGCTATCGCGCGGGCGAAGGGGTTCGGAGAAATTTCCAAAATTTTGCCCTTGACTATATATAGCCCGACCCTGTCGGTGTGACCGAGTGGAACAACTCGGTGGCACCGAGATTCATAACTGCAAGCAGTTACTGAAACTCGGTGTGACCGAAAGGTTCAAATCGGTTGCACCGAGATCGAAAACCTAGATCAACTTAATGATCTCGGTAGGACCGAAAGTGGAGTATCGGTCAGACCGAGAATCATAAAGAGGTTTTGGAAGTTTAAGTCTATGACGAATCGGGGACTCCGAGCGCTCCTCACACAGAGTGGTTCGAATCTGACTTGATCAAATTTTGTGATGCAGCATGAATAGAGTTTGAGACGAGAAAAGCATAGATAGCTAGAGGAGGTTCTTAGGCATTCTTGTCCATCCACTTGGCAAAAAGAAATAAAGCCGAACAATCAAAACAACAAGTGGATGTCCTCGAATGAGTAAAATATGCAACCAGCATGCTCACACAATAAGATGGCAAATGAAATATGTGACAAGGCATGCACAACCAATTCTAGCATCTATCAAGCAATTTGCGATGACTAGGTCATCTATATATGAGTATATTGACTTAGGAGTCAAGTGAGAACACTTGATCATAGGTCATACTCATCGTTTAAGCTCAAGTGGGGTTACCACTTTTACATAAAGCATTGTTGTGTTCACATCTTTAGAGTTGCTTTAGCTCAAGTCTTAGAGTAAAGCTCCCCCTAGATGTGATATCCCCCCTAAGAGGGATGAACTAACCTTGGGTTTTGTCGATGATGACTTCATGTAGATATTGAAGATGTGGATGCTCAATGTTGATGTAGATCTCTTGGAGCTATCCATTTGAGTGAATTGCACTTTCAATACCTACATGGGTTAGTCCCACAAGGAACAAACAAGGATATCCATAGACATAGAGTGATGCACACACAAGATGATGTCCATGAAAACTTTTAGGTTACCTTGTCCCTTGTCTTACCAACAAGAGGGTTTGTGACTCCTTGAACTAGTGCAAGATGTGGAAGTTGATTGCACTTGTTCTTGCCAAAATGATAAGAGTGAAGTATGTTGGCGGAGTCACCCTCGAGAACTCTCTAGTTCTTCTTCTTTTGGATCCACACCATCTTGATGGGAATCCTTGGAGTTGTAGTCGTACTTGATGAAGTGGAACTTGAAGTAGTCTTGGGAATCCACTTGACTAAGGTCTTTGGAGCTTCTTCAAATGCATCAATTTCCTCTTGAAGCTTGTCCTTGCCTTTTTGCTTGTAGTCTTGTGGTGGAAGATCATCTTGAGCTTGTGTCCCCTTGAAAGAAGTATCATACTTCTCTTGTTGAGGAATAAACTTTGTCTTGGGGTATTGATCTTCTTCCCACTCAACTCCATTGGCATTGAACTTTCGTTCAAAACCAACACCTTGATTCTTCCGGTGCATTCCTTGCTTGCGCACAATTTCCTCGAATTGCTTACTCCCGGCAAGGCTTTTGTACACTCCTTTCTCTATAATTCCCTTCAATAAACTATTTTCTTGCTCAAGTGTAACTTGGCTAAGAGAATCATTAGTGGAATCAAGAGAACTACTAGAAGCAACAATATTGGATTTAACATGATCATTGTTACTGCTAGAGGAAGAATCTTTCTTGTTACTAGACTTGACTTGAGGCATGTAAGTGGATAAGAGTAAACGCTTGGCAATGTAAGAAGAACTTTTCTTGCGGAGATCATCATTGATTGCTTTTAAGAACTCATGCTCTTGCTCAAGATTGAGCTTCTCAAAGCGTAATTTCTCATGAGCTCTTAAAAGTTCTCGATGATCTTCGAAGATGGTTTCATGAGCTAACTTAAGAGTGTTTAGTTCTTTAGTTAGGGCCTCAATCTTCTCCTTATCATTGTCATTCGTTTTATCTTGATTAGCATGTTTAATTGACATTTCATCATAGTATTCATCACTAGAGTTGTCAATAAGCAAATCATCACCTAACAAGTCATCTTCATCACTATTGAAATCAACATACTCGGGGTGTGTTACCTTAGGACCTTTGGCCATGAAGCATCTTCCAATTCCTTCATTTGGTGAGTCAAATATGTCGTAGGAGTTGGTTGACACAAGTGCTAGACCGGCAACACCTTCATCTTGAGTATCTTCGGAGTCGGAGTGATAACTTCTTTCGGAGTGGCTGTCGGAGTCGGAGCCGGATACCCATTCACCAACATGAGCTTGATGTCTTCGTCTTGTATAGCTCCTTGATGATTTTTCCTTCCTTTCCGAATCCTTGCTTCTCCGTGAGTATCTTCGTTCATAACGATCATCTCTACTCCTTCTCTCTCTTGGTGGTGATCCTTTGCTTCTTCTTTTTGGAGAATCTTCTCTTCTCTTGTAGGGAGCCGTACACTCATTGGAATAGTGTCCGGGTCTTCCACAATTGTAGCAGTTTCGCTCTCGACTAGAAGATCTTTTGTCATTGTAGGACCTTGACTTGAAGCTTCTATCTTTGCTTCTACTCTTGTAGAACTTGTTGAAGTTCTTCACCATTAAGCTCAATTCTTCATTGAAGTCTTGTTTCTCACTTGATGATGTAGGGGCTTCACATGAGGCTTTATAGGCACCACTTGATTTGTTGTGAAGTTCCTCTTTATCCTTAAGTGACATCTCATGAGCAACAATTCTTCCAATCACCTCCGTTGGCTTGAGATCTTTGTAATTGGGCATCATTTGGATCAATGTGCACACGGTATCATATTTTCCATCCAAGGCTCTTAGAATCTTCTTGATGATGAATCTATCGGTCATCTCTTCACTTCCTAAGCCGGCAATCTCATTTGTGATGAGAGCAAGCCTAGAGTACATTTCAGCGACACCTTCACCATCCTTCATCTTGAACTTGTCAAGTTGGCTTTGAAGCACATCCAACTTGGATTCCTTGACGGAGTCGGTACCTTCGTGCATATCAATCAAAGTGTCCCAAATTTCCTTTGCATTCTCAAGACGGCTGATTTTGTTGAATTCTTCGGGGCACAATCCATTGAAGAGAATATCACAAGCTTGAGCATTGTATTGCAACATCTTCAACTCATCCGCGGTAGCTTCACGGTTTGGTTCTCTCCCATCAAAGAAGTCACCTTGCAAACCAACACACACAATAGCCCAAACGGCGGGGTTATGTCCAAGAATATGCATTTTCATTTTATGCTTCCAACTAGCAAAATTAGTACCATCAAAGTAAGGACCTCTACGGTGATAATTTCCCTCGCTAGACGCCATACTCTCCTAGGTTGTGAAACCAAGGCTATGACCACCAAAAGCTATGGAGATCAAAGCAAATGGAGACCAAAGCTCTGATACCACTTGTAGGATCGAAAGTATGTCTAGAGGGGGGTGATTAGACTACTTGACCAAATAAAAACTTAACCTTTTCCCAATTTTAGTTCTTGGCAGATTTTAGCTAATTTAGGACAAGTCAAGCAATCATCACATGATTCAAGCAAGCATGCAAAGAGTATATAGGCAGCGGAAAGTAAAGCATGCAACTTGCAAGAATGTAAAGGGAAGGGTTTGGAGAATTCAAACGCAATTGGAGACACGGATGTTTTTCCCGTGGTTCGGATAGGTGGTGCTATCCTACATCCACGTTGATGGAGACTTCAACCCACGAAGGGTAACGGTTGCGCGAGTCCACACAGGGCTCCACCCAAGGGTAACGGTTGCGCGAGTCCACACAGGGCTCCACCCACGAAGGGTCCACGAAGAAGCAACCACCCACAAAGGGTCCACGAAGAAGCAACCTTGTCTATCCCACCATGGCCATCGCCCACACAGGACTTGCCTCACTAGCGGTAGATCTTCACGAAGTAGGCGATCTCCTTGCCCTTACAAACTCCTTGGTTCAACTCCACAATCTTGTCGGAGGCTCCCAAGTGACACCTAGCCAATCTAGGAGACACCACTCTCCAAGAAGTAACAAATGGTGTGTAGGTAATGAACTCCTTGCTCTTGTGCTTCAAATGATAGTCTCCCCAACACTCAACTCTCTCTCATAGGATTTGGATTTAGTGGAAAGAAGATTTGAGTGGAAAGCAACTTGGGAAGGCTAGAGATCAAGATTCATATGGTAGGAATGGAATATCTTGGTCTCAACACATGAGTAGGTGGTTCTCTCTCAGAACATATGAGTTGGAATGGTGTGTGTGTTCTGATGGCTCTCTCTTCGAATGAAGAGGAGGTGGAGGGGTATATATAGCCTCCACACAAAATCCAACCGTTACACACAGTTTTCCAATCTCGGTGGGACCGAATCAACAAACTCGGTCGGACCGAAAATGTAAACCTAGTGACCGTTAGAGATTTTCGGTGGGACTGACATGCAACTCGGTAGGACCGATATGGTTAGGGTTTGGGCATAACGTAATCTCGGTGAGACCGATTACACAAACTCGGTGAGACCGAATTTGGTAATTAGCTAACCAGAGAGTTGGTCAGGCAAACTCGGTGGGACCGATTTGCTCTTTCGGTGAGACCGAGTGGAACTCGGTGAGACCGAAAAGTTACAAAGGGGAAACACTGAGTTTACATTGCAATCTCGGTGGGACCGATTCGCTCTTTCGGTGAGACCGAAAAGTTACGAAAGGGAAACAGAGAGTTTGCAATCCCATCTCGGTGAGACCGAGATCCTTATCGGTAGAACCGAATTGCTAGGGTTTGGCAGTGGCTAATGACAAGTGAAACTCGGTGGCGCCGGATAGGAAGAATCGGTAGGACCGAGTTTGGCTTAGGGTTTAGGTCATATGTGGATATGGGAAAGTAGTTGAGGGTTTTGGAGCATATCACTAAGCACATGAAGCAAGAGGCTCATTAAGCAACACCTCATCCCTCCTTGATAGTATTGGCTTTTCCTATGGACTCAATGTGATCTTGGATCACTAAAATATAAAATGAAGAGTCTTGAGCTTTTGAGCTTGAGCCAATCCTTTGTCCTTAGCATTTTGAGGGTTCCACTTTCACATCCATGCCATGCCAATCATTGAGCTTTCCTGAAATAATCATCTTGGAATAGCATTAGCTCAATGAGCTATATGTTGTTATGAATTACCAAAACCACCTAGGGATAGTTGCACTTTCAACGGCCCTCTTGTGAAGTTTCTGGTCCCTCTTACATAAACTGGTAGTAAAGACATGATATTGTTTGCTACTCAACTGCTTTGGGTTGCTCTGATAACAGGATTGCTACTGCTGATTCCCTTGGCCGTGTTGCTGATTATATCCTCCTTGGTGACCAGGATAACCTTGACCTTGAAAACCTCCTCCGCCTGAACCGGCGCCCGGGCCCTGAAAGCCGCCTCTACCTGAACCGCCACCTGGGTCGTGACCCCCATCAAATGCATTTGAATTTTTAAATGCCTTCATGATCGTGCAATCTTTCCACACGTGGCTGGCTGGCTTCTCCCGGGTGCCGTGCTTTGGACAAGGTTCATTCAATAATTGCTCAAGAGTGGAACCTGACCCGCCTGACCGAGGGAGCTATCTGCCCTTGCGCTGTTGATTACCACCCTGCACATTAGTATTAGCAACAAACTCACCAGCCTTACGTTTATTACCTCCCTGAGTTGCCGGGTTATGCTGGTGACCCTTGCCATTGCCGTTCTTCTTTCCCTTCATTGCCTTTTCTTCGTCAGACACCGGGTCCTTGGTCAGAATCAGCATATTTGACAAGAGCCGCCATCAACGTTCCCATGTCATTACAGTCACGTTTAAGCCGCCCCAGCTTCTGCTTCAGAGGTTCAAAATGGCAATTTTTCTCCAACATCAAGACTGCTGAGCCGGCATCCATCTTATCAGACGAATGTATTATCTCCTTGACCCAGCGCACCCAATGGGTTGTAGACTCACCATCCTATTGCTTACAATTGGTCAGGTCCACAATCGACATTGGCTGCTTACACGTGTCCTTAAAGTTCTGGATGAACCGCGCTTTCAACTCTGCCCATGAGCCGATAGAATTGGGTAGCAATCCCTTCAACCAGGTCCAAGTTGTTCCATCCAACATCATGGTAAAATACTTGGCCATTGCAGCGTCGCTAACCTCCAACAGCTCCATAGCCATCTCATAACTCTCAATCCAAGCCTTCGGATGTAGGTCAGCCGTGTAATTAGGCACCTTACGAGGCCCCTTGAAATCTTTTGGCAACCGCTCACTGTGTATGGCCGGTACCAAGCAAGGTACGCCTCCGGTTCTTGGGACCACTCCTGCCTCAACCGAGGTTGCTGGATAAGCCGGAAAGGTTTGATGGGCCGCCTGCTCTGCTGCTATTTGAGCCGCTCGTTCCGCCTCTTGACGAATCCTCTCTTGATCCGCCAAGTTAAGGGCTCCAGCCCGCACCGGCTCATGCCTATATGGCCGGTTGTGGCATTGAGCATTACTTGACATCTCTGCAGACTCCATGTGCCTACTGTAACTCGGGCTCCGACTTGGGCGAGGAGTTGAATGAATCATGTCTCGACTGTAGGAGTATGCATCCTGCTAGGCCAGAGCTGTCTGAAGTAGTTCTCTCACCCTCCGGGTTTCAATTGCTGCTGGCAGTCGCCTTCCATTGGGAGAGCCGCCAAACGAGCCGATGCTGCGATGAGGTTTTCCAGGGGGTGGAGAAGTGACCCGGAGGTGTTGACACATAACGAGGAGGAGCTGTATTTACACGAGGTGGATCCATGGCACGTGGCTGAACTGGTGCACCGGGTGTCGTGACCCGGTTTGCCTCCGGCGGGTGGCTCCCCCAGCCCCAGGTGTATGGAACAGGTTCCTCGGATCCAGCATTAGAGGCATACGCGACTAAGTTTTCTGATGCCTCCTCCTCATGACCTCGTTTGATGCGTTAAGATCCACCGAGAGCCGGAAAGTTTCTGCTTGAAGTTGCTGAGCACGAGCATCCAGAGCTGCTCGTTCTGCTGCCATTCGGGTTTCCTCCGTGGCTAGATTTTCTTTAGCTTGCACCATCTCCTCCCGCACACGTGCTACTTCTGCGTCGTGCTGGGCTTTATCCGCCGGCTCTACCACAGCGGTTAACAGAGTCATCAGCCGATCTGTGAGGTCCATTAGAATCTGAGCCGGGGGGCGCGCAGGATCTCCTGACCTGGCTGTTGCCGACCCGGTAGCTGCTGCTACCGATGCGGTAGAATTCTGCCCGGGCTGCGTCCCCGCCATGAAGACTCCGGCCCAATTCGGCGGCTCAAGAGGGTCCGGAATACTGCTGCCATCAGAACAGCCCCCGAGCATGCCGTCTTGCAGCTGGTACAACGAGTCCGTCTCACCTGTTGATGATGCAGTATCAGAGCAGATGGTCGTCTCCCCGCCTTCCATCGATCCTTCGGAGTATTCACCGCCATGGATGCAGCCTACGAAGGCATGTTTCACGACAGATTGAACACGGGCAGTCCTGGCGCGCTGAGCCGTTTCGATGAGGTTGGTGTGGACGTCCGGCTCAGGGCCTGACTTGCCGATTCAGCCGATGAAGACGTGAATTCCGCCGAAGGGGACCCGGTACCCGTACTCGATTGAGCCGGCCTCGGGGCCCCAGCCTTCGTCGTCGATGTAGAGCTTGCCGCAACGACTCTTGGTCATCCGACCCACAGCGTATCCCTTGAGCCCTTCGAAGTTGCCTTTCAAGAACTCAAATCCACCGTGCGCTGGCCCCACGGTGGGCGCCAACTGTCGTGGAGTTGACACGGCAAATGTCCTAGAGCAAGGACTTAGTCGTAGGGCCAACGCACTAGGAAGCTTAAAGGGGTTAATCGGGACAAGGGACACACGAGAGAGTTTTTATACTAGTTCGGCCCCTTACGATGAAGGTAAAAGCCTACGTCTAGTTGGGATTGGTATTGCTGAAGTTTCGATCTCCAAGGGGATCAACTCGCTGGCTTGGTTATCGATTTGGTTGTTTCTTGCCCTAAGCCACCACCGGGTCGTCCCCTTATATACATGGGTTGACGCCTGGTGGCCTACAGAGTCCCGGCCGGCTCATAACCATGTCCGGCTCGGTGACTTCCTTTACATGCCTTTCTTTACAAGTCTTTCCTTACATACGGCGGTTTACAATATCGGGCCTTAAGCCGGCCCCAGGCCTTTGGGCCTTCTATATGTTTTAGTAAACTATCATCTTGAATGTATATTGGGCTTCTTATGTAACCCGCCATTAGGGTTGACCCGGCCCCTCCTGGGCGGGTCATACTGGTAGTAATATCACCAACACTCCCCTCGTGCACTTTCTTGGCTCCCAAGTTGTCTTCTAGGCTGAAAAAAATCTTTGAAAAGTTTCGCTGTGTTTGGACTCCATTTGATATGGATATTCTGCGAAGTAAAAAACAAGCAAAAAACAGCAACTGGCACTGCGCACTATGTCAATAGGTTAGTCCCAAAAAATGATATAAAGTTGCTATAAAATAAAGGTAAAACATCCAAGAATGATAATATAACGGCATAGAACAATAAAAAATTATAGAAACGTTGGAGACATATCACCTTGTTGCACTTTTGGTACAATTGCTACTTGTTGCTCGTTACAAATTACCTTGCTATCAAACTATCTATTACCGATAATTTTAGTGCTTGCCGACACTACCTTGCCGAAAACCGCTTGTCATTCCCTTATGTTCCTCATTGGGTTCGACACTCTTACTTATCAAAAGGACTACGATTGATCCCATATAATTATGGGTCGTCAGATCCCTGACGCTCAATTACCATTGCAAAGATCCATATGTTGTAGCGGATCTGCCAAACACATCTCTGATGAGCTCCTCTTCGTACAACCCCCTCCCTATGATGCCTTGCTTCGGTGGCTGTAGACGAGGTGCACGCGCTCGCTCTCGGACTCTCCAACCTTTTCTACCACTCTAGCATGCATGCGGTGAGCCCCTGTTCCCCGTGCCTTCTATCCCCTCTTCCCCGTGTCTTCTAGCCCCTCTGCCACCATGCTTCAACCGCCGCCGCTGCTGGCCTCAACCATGGACGACACCCCGACCATCCCCTCTCGCCCTACCACTTCAGTTCGACACGGAGCGAGCCCAGGCACGTGTAGGATGAAATTATCTGCCGTTTTGGTCGCCCATCAGAGTTCCCATTCCCTCTACCGTGGCTCACTAGCGGCTTAACGCCGATGGTTTGATTAGGATTAGTGCGCTTCTTATGACATGTGGGGGCCATTAATTAGTGTAACCCTAATTAACAGTATGCTTATTAGTGAGACTAATGGCCCTAACAGGTAACAAAACTACTAAATCATTTTAGAAAAATAAGTAGACAATTACATGTGGGGTCCCACATGTAAGTGAGAGAGACGTTTTTTTTCTAGTGGGTCTACGTGTAAGTGAGTGAGAGGGTGGATATGGTTTTTGTTTTTATTCTTCTTCAATGGGTCCCACCCGTAAGTGACACATATACTAGGGGTAAAATGTCCAACAAACGTCCAGATAGCGGTCAACGCCCTTTGACTGGGCAGTAACGACACGAAAGAGCATTCCTATAAGTGCACCTAACATTAGAGGGGCGAATTTGAGCATGCTTCGAAACTAGGTGCAAATCTGAGTAGTGGGTTAGGGGCACAAATGTAAAAGTTTCTCACTAAAAATATATTAGGTTCCACTTAAAATATATTTTTTGGTTTTTTCAAGGACGCCGATAACTGCCATACGTGTGGTGTATCGGGTAGTTGTGCCACACACCTCATGTGGCATGGACAGGAACCAGCCCGCACGACCGTGTCCGGGCACGCAAAGGCACGGCCCGCACGTCCGGTGTGTGGCAACCCCGCCCGCACGTCCGGGCCTGAGGACCCAGCAGCCCACACGACCCAGCCGTCCCGGCCTCTGATTGATCCCCTATCCCGACTGCCGCCATCTTCTCCCACCTCCCGAACCCCTACCTCCATCGCCGGCCTTCTCTGGTTGCCATGGCAACTAGAGCAGATCCATAGAGCAGATCCGTAGGGCCTTCCCACCGCAAACCACACCCCTTATCTCCCCCACCCCCCACCCCCACTCCAACAACGCCCTCCAAAGACGACCAGCTAAAAGCAGGTGAATCTCCCTACCTCCCTATTGCTTCTCATCCTTCTTCTGGGCAGAGAATTGCAAAATTACCGATGAAGGTGGCAACTAGATCCATCCTACAAGGGTAAGAACTACATAGGTTGTGTGTCTTCACAGTTGCCAAGTAGAATACACTAGATCTGCCATGTACTACACTAGATATAACCGTAAGTTCTCAGTAGCTTGATGCACATAGTTGGTAAAATGAATGTATGTGTAGGAATCCATAAAAAGGGAGAGAAAATTGAGAAATTTGGAATCATGGGGGGTTTGAATAATAATTTCCACTGGTGTCTAACGTGAGTTGCCACCTATCATTGGCGTCAACTGCCACCATGTCAACTTATTGCTTGCCATCCTATTGTAGAGGCTGATGCCATCGAATCAAACGGATAGCTAGCACCCAGATTTTAGAAAAAGATAGTGGATGTGCATGTCCTACTAGCCATGATATGTTGGTTTCCTACGCATGAAAATGTGATAACACTGACGTGTTAACTTCTACATGCAAGCAGCACAAGGATACCTTTTTTGTGGATTGTTGATGCGTTCTTGTTCATGCAGTGAATTAGAGCACATTGGCAGAAACGAGACGCGGAAAAGAATGAATCACGGAGATGGCGCTGATACTTGGGGTTCTCAAAGACCAGAAACGCCCCCTTGGGATGCATCAGAGTACAGTCAACTCATTTCTACAGGGCCGTTGCTGCCACTACTAGAACAGTATGCAGGCATTGGTATGATGCGTGATAACAAAAGAAAAGAACATTTGCCATGTTCGCGGCGATGAAGATGACATTCTACTTATGTCCTACACTGTCATTTTTTTGCAGGTTCTTATGACCAAACCACACTCACGGGGGCTCCGTGGCAAGTTCAGTCACAAGGCGCTAACACTGACAAATGTACGGGCAGCCAACTTCAACTAGCTAATATGGCTAATCAAGGTAACGCATACGAAAAAGAACACATACTGGTCTGGACATGAAAAATAAACTTGCAAAGGTTGGCAAAAGACTCACGAGTTATGTCGGGGGGAAAACGCAGAGCCTTCATGCAGCACGTGGTGGCAGGCATCACCCATGTACCTGCCATCGACGTCATACACAGGTGAGTCCATAAAAAGTGAAGTTGCGGACGATGAATTAGCACAAGGAGCATAGTTGACAAACTGCAGTTGCCATGACTGGACAACTGCAATTGCCATGAATGAATAACTGCAGTTGTCATCCCTGGACAACTGTTGTTGCCCTCCCTCGACAACTGTAGTTGCCATGGAGGAACAACTGCAGTTGCCATGCCAGGACAACTACAGTTGCCATGCCAGCACAAATTGCAGTTGCCATGTATTGACCAACTACTACGATGCTTACATGTTATTACGGTGGTGGTACCCCGACAAACGTCTCATGGCAAGCTTCACAGATTGCAGATAGAGCATGTCAATTTGGTGTGACAGACCACACAAGATGGGCACATGCAGCACAACAAGGTAAGGAAAAAATTGGACCACAAAAAGAGCACTACATTTGTTTTTGTGGCAAATAGCACGTGACGAAAAAAGAAGATTGTATCAGTGATGGTGGGCAAAAATCAAGCATAAAACGCTAACAAGTGGTTGTGTGCAATGAGTCATATATTGTCTTCAGAAATTTGCCAACTGCTAGAAGCATGTGTGCAGCACTAATGGTTGATCGCATTTTCCTAGTGAGCTCAAGCCTAGAATGCAAAGTTTTGATGCTAGAACACACTGGTTGCCATGTATTGGTAGCAGTATTTGCCATGTATGCAGGACTGCAGCTGCCATGCATATAGAATCCAAGTTTTCATACTAAAAAGGAGCTGGTTGTCATGCATTGGCAAACAGCAGTTGCCATGTTTGTTGGACTGTAGCTGCCATGACTGGACAACTACAGTTGCCATGCATGTCCACACACGGACTCATGGCTTGCTGTTTGAATGATGTCATGCCAAATCACTTGAAGTTGATGTGATCTGTTACAAATAAACATGTTACTCAAGCAAAATCTTACGCACGTACCTGTTTTTTCTATTACAGGGCCTACAACTACAGTGAACAGTGGCACGGGGACATCTACTGCGGGGAGCTCTGAGCGCACGGAGGACGCGTTCCACCAGCCAGCCAACAATCATGCCGCAAACAATACCGAGTCAAAGTCAGAAATGGCAATCATTCCAGCAATGCCGACAGGCACCCCTTTGAACACAAGCATTGGCAACACTCGGGTAGATGAAACTGCCGCCAATACTGAAGTGAATGATGAAACTGATGACGAAGCACAAGGGGATGAAGATGGTGGGCAATCAGAGATCATGGTACCTCAGCCACCGTACGTTGGGCAGAGATTTGAATTGTTCGCAGAAGCAAAGGAATTCTACCAGACATATGCAAAGTTCCATGGGTTTGCGGTCAACACCGAATACCATAGGAAAATTAAGAAAACTAACAAGTACAGCAGAGGTGAGATGAGGTGCCACAAGGCACGAAGGAACAAGAAGGGGAAAGGTGTTGCGCCTGTAGTTACGGAACGAAAGAGAGGTATCATTCTCAAGACCGAATGCCCTGTCCGGTGTAAGCTAAACGTAGATGGAGCACAGTGGGTGTTCACTGAATATTTTGATGAGCACAACCACAAACTCATAAAGAAGTTCGACCTGGTGAAATTTTTGACCGCCCGCAGAGGATTCACCCCCCTCGAGAAGAAATTCATAAAGTTGCTACATGATTGTAACGTCGGTCCATCAAGAATGGTCCAGATACTATCACTCATAAACAGCAAAAACGGGACTCTAAGTAGCATGCCCTACATACTAGCTGACGTCACAAACCTAAAGGCAAAGTATCATAGAGAGAGCAAGTTGGCTAACATAGAGGCCATAATGGCCTACTTCGATGAGAAAGCGAAGGAAGATCCAGATTTCTTCTACAGGATAAGGTTGGACGATGAGGACCGTGTCAGGAACATGTATTGGGTGGATGGTGCTGCAAGGAGAGCCTACAAACATTTCCGAGACTGCATTTCATTCGACACAGCGTATCTCACTAATATGTACAAGATGCCATGTGCTCCATTCATAAGAATAAATAACCATAATCAGTCGTTGTAGTTCGGATGCGGGCTCGTTCAGAACAAAGACACGAATGGGTACGTTTGGCTGTTCAAGACCTTCTTGGAGTGCATGGATGGACTTGCTCCGGTGAACATAATAACAGACCAGGATTTTAGCATGCGTGCAGGCATAGATGAGGTCTTTCCGTTGGCAGTGCACAGGCACTATAGGTGGCACATTATAAAAAAGGTTGAGGAGACGCTAGGACCGTTCTTTGCTGATTGTCCAGAGCTGCACAAGGCATTCAAGTTGTGCATGGACCATAGCTTGACGGTGGAGGAGTTTGAAAGGAGCTGGATGGCCATGATTGAAACATATCAAGTCGCAGACAACGAAACTCTTGCTAATCTGTGGGAGAAGCAAATGTACTGGGTGCCGGCCTACTTCATGCAATGCTTCTTCCCGTTTCTGCAGACTACGCAGCGCAGCGAGGGGTTCAATGTTGTTTTGAAGCGGTACGTGAACCCTGGCAACTCATTGCTATAGTTTGCCAAGCAGTACACAACTTTGCAACAAAAAATACTAGGATCTGAGCTACAGCAAGAAGCGAACACCGTGCTAAAGCAGCCAAGATTACTAACGTATTTACCAATGGAGAGGCAAATGAGCAAGATATACACCAACAAGATCTTTAACAAGTCAGTTGCGTTACGGTCGTATTTGTGCAAAGCACGAATGCAGTAGGTGTCATATAGAATGCAATGCAGTTGCCATGATATGTGGTTGCCATGTTTAATGAAATATTGTTTGCCATGCTTACTCAGATGCAGTTGCCATGTTCAATGGAAATTCTATTTGCCATGCTTACCCGGATGCAGTTTCCATGTTCAATGAAATGCAGTTGCCATGTTTTAATGCACTGTACTTCCATTGGGCATGTTGGTATGCAAATACCAATGTCAACCAAAAAAAATGTTATGTTGTTGCCATATCTACTGAAATGCAATTGCCATGTTTACTAAAATGCAACTGCCATGTGTTGCTGAAATGCAATTGCCATTGTTTACTCAACTGTAGTTGTCATGTTTAATGAAATGCAGTTGCCATGTTTTATGCAATGTGCTTCCATTGGGAATGTTGGTGTGGAAAATGATGATGCCCAGTTGAAAAATGTTATGCAGTTGCCATGTCTAATGTACTACAGTTGCCATGTCTAATGTACTACAGTTGCCATGTCTTATGTACTATATTTGCCATGTTCAAGGTGATATGTTTGCCATGTTCAATGTACTATAATTGCCATGTTCAAACAAAAATGTATTTCTATTTCCATGACAACATAAGGTGCTACAAAAAAAGAGCGCACGATAGTTTAACAGAAAACACACAAAACTTGCAGATTCCAGGAAGAAATAAAGTGTGCCAGCATGTTCATGGCTTTCCAGGTGGATGAACATACGTTCAAGGTGTGTTCTATTTTGGGCATGTCAGATTCAGAACCTGAAGACCCGGACAAAGGAAGGAACTACTTTGTGAAAGCCTCAATCGGCCTAGGCGAATACTACTACCAATGCTGCAAGTTTGAACGGGACGACATTGTGTGCTGTCACATACTAAAAGTAATGGACATGAACGCTGTGACACGGATGCCCCGCCATTTCATAAGGCGGCGATGGACTTGGGATGCTGACGATGCGTTGGCGCCACAGACAACAAACGCAGTTCTGGCTGTGCATGACGAGAGACCTGAGTCAACCATGGAAGCCGTGAGGCACGTTGTGCTGACAAAGAACTATGCTGAGCTAATTGATGAAGCGTGCAAGAGTGATGAGACAACGAGAGTCACAGAAAAACACAGGAAGGCCCTGAAACGAGAGCTTGATGAGATCAAGAAGAGGAAAGCTGAGGAAGCCTTACACAGGTTCCCCCGCACATCAAGTGTGCCTTCGTCCACGGGGCCATCATCTGAAAACTCGGAGATAGGATCTAGAACAGCAAGCACACAAACCCAGGTCAGGAACCCGCCCCGTCCCATCACAAAGGGGCATCCAAAAGAGATAAGGTACAAATCGAGATTGGAGATTCAAGCAAAACACAAGAAAATGAAGAAAGGGACGGGCAATCCGTAAGCAAAATTGGGGCGCTGTGACATGGTCCTTGGGGACATTTTGTTTTGTAGCCTAGATGTTGTGAATTTTTTCTAGAAATGGGAGACTGACTCTTGAGGGGCATCAGGAGTTGCAGGAAAAATGCATTGAATGGGTAACTGCAGTTGCCATATTGTGTGTGCTTGATCTGCCATGTTATATGTGTTTAATCTGCCATGCTATTTTGTACTAAATATGCCATGATATTTTATACTGAATCTATCATGGTAAATATACTGGGTCTACCATCCTGTTTGCTGTTGAATCTGCCGTGTTCTTTGTACTGAATCTGCCCTGTTAGCTGTACTGAAAAATGCCATGTTATTTGTAATGACTCTACAACGTGTATATTTTCATGATAATTCGACACGCTTTAGTCACACATGTTGTGTTGTGTGCAATATATGGGAAGCAAAGTTGAAAAAGCGTAACGTGCATCAACCGCAGAAAAAAGGTTACGGCTACATGATCAAAACTACCATGGTAGCCGGTGCAGTTAGCAAAGAAAAAAAAGAAGCAAAACAGCCAAATGAAAAAACGACGATGACTTTTAATAACCATGTCTGATGAACTACAGTCGCCATGTTTTAGAACATAGTGCACGCATTCGAAGCAACAACCAGGTGGTGCACACGATGAAACCACAAATAATAATGATAAACATAAAACGTATCTACTGACACGCCTGAAATAGGTTCACATCCACACGAAATATTACAGAAAATATTCAAATGTCATTCACGAACCACCACTGCGTACTAGGCTACTCGGGGTTGCAGTCATAGAATAGCACACAGACATAGTTTTTGAGAAGGACAAAAGGTAGTACCTTACATTCCTCGGCAACAGAATGTGAGGTATGCGTCCGGTGTGTAACGCCACGTGATCACTTATACTTCTTGAAGACTTTCTTGACAGCTTCCTCCACGAACTCGCGTGCTCCGGACCGCTTTTTGAAATCTTCATGCATCAACTAGTTCCATGTGTACAATTTCCGGAGCTCAACGACCGTTGGAGCATTGACAGCGGGAACAAGTCTACCTTCCCACTTTGCAAGGTATTCCAACATGTGAAAGCTACAGTCCGTCCTTCACAAAGAAAAAGAGTTAGGTGAACTCGCAAAAAGGACAGACATATCAATGATAAAATTCAATTCATATGTAACACCAAAGAGGGGGTGGATTGATGTAAAATGGCACATGAAGGGGGGGGTAGGAAATTATGTGTTCCCTTGTTTCGTAGTCGCCACGTACTCAATCGGGAAATGACTGATCTGGACCTTTGTGTTTTCGTAGTGTCGGTTCCATGTCTCTTTGACGTTGTTGATGAAGAATTCAGCATGCGAAGTAAGGTCTGCATCGGCTATCGAACGCATTGAATCAAGCACCTCAAAGCGTTGGTTCTTCAGGTCAAGACAGATCGCGTAGTGGTGACCACACTTGTCGTCTGGGTCGTGTGGTGCAAGCTCCTGGAACATGGGGAACATGACCTGCATGTAAAAGTGAAGAAAATGAGAAGCAAAGTTCACATGAAGAACATCAGAGGGACAAAAAAAAGTAGAATCACGTAGAATGTTTAGTTATAGTGGGTAGTTGAAAGAAAGTTGTCGTCCATGTATGAACAAAATTTGCCGTGTATTTTACTTTGAAGTTGCCACATAGGTTGCACGGGATGCAAAAATCAAAAAGTCAGTTTGCATGGTAGCTGATGCCGCATGAAACATCTGCCACATAAACAGGGTGCAGATAATGGCAAAAAAACCATACCATGTGAAAAAAAAGTGCAAACAAGGAAGGAGTACTCACATATTTCTTCAGTGTGAGCTTGAATTCTCCGTGTTGAGCAAAATTCTTCCTCAGGATTTTGCGGTGGAAGTCACCATCCCATATTTTGCAGGTCACACTGTAATGCATGATTGTTTTGTCGGGACACATATCCATATGCTTGTTGATGTAGTCAATCCCGCATGCAACTACATTCTTCGACATTTTACCGTTTGGCCTCACGGACTCGGCAAGATCACCCAGGTCGACGTACGTCGCTTCGCATTGAATGACCTTGGTTCTGTCCAAACATGAGCTATATGAAAATGATATAACATGAAAGAATCATGTCTACTAAGTAAAAAAGGATGAACTAAAACGTAAGCGGATCATATATAGAAAGTAGAAAAAAATATGAATGGTAGAAAGAGCAAAGCAAAATGTGGTAATTACGCTTTCAGCTCCTTCATGTGCTTGCTGCTGACCCTCGCATTTCCAAATCGCTTGATAATATCGTACAACTGGGTCTGTTCCATTGTGGCCCTGACTTCGGGATCGTAGTCTTCCGTGGGAGGTGGGTGAACTACCCTCTGCTGCCTCACAGAACTAGGGGTGGCACTCCTAATGGTATCCTCAGATATTGTATCTGCAGGCACATTAGAACTTGATTGCCCCCGACCTCGTGAGGACCTCCTCTGTAATGCTGCCTCCTCGATCCTACGGTAAGCTTCATCAAGTGACGGTGAAATCTCCTCAGGGGTGCCTGCAAGGATAAAAAAAGTGGGTTAGGATACCTGGAAAACAAAACAAATGGAATGTGAAAAAGATAGGGGGCTTGATGTGAAATGTAGGTACAAAAAGTAGGGAGTTGCCATGTGGAGGCAAATCCAGTTGCCATGTGTAGTGCACTGTAGTTGCCATGTGACAGCAACTACAGTTGCCATGTTGTGTCAACTCCAGTTGCCAGGTGCTTGCCGAATGGAAAATGTAGCATGGAAACAAAAATACAGGTGACATGGTGCAGCAAATCCAGTTGCCATGTGTATTGCACTGTAGTTGCCATGTGACAACAACTACAGTTGCCATGTTGAATCAACTTCAGTTGCCATGTGAATTGCCAAATGTAAAATGCATCATGGCAACAAAAAAATGTAGGTGACATGGTGCAGCAAATCCAGTTGCCATGTCATCACATAACAGTAGCCATCACAAGTGAGAAACCCAAAAAAATGCTTGGGGAAAAAGTCAGACTACACAGATGTATACAAGAAAATGATAAAGCACATAAGAAAATGTACCTTGGACGATCGGCTCTGCGAACTTGACAGCCTTCCTGCCCTCGACCATTGGCTGCGCCATCATTGCGGGCATGCCTCTCGGGAAAGCAAAGGCAACTGGCATAGGATCTGCCACCACTGGTTGATCTTGACTGATGCCAAGGCTGAAGCTGGGTGGGGTGAAGGCCATTGGGTGCCTCTCATGCCTACTGGCCGGACCGCGAACAACTTGCGGGGCAGAATCCAAGGGTGAAAGATCAACAAACATATCTGAATCGGCCGCTACAGAATGATCGGGCTTATTTGTAGGGCGGGACGTGTTGTCAGCGGTATCAGCCGCAACTTCCTTGACAATCTTCTTGTTTGGGCTGTAGGGGACACCAACATTGACTGGGAGCCTGGAAGTGCGCAGATTTAAGCTGGGGATTTCCACTGCGGGTAAAGGCGCAGTCTGCTCCGGATGTTCACATGCGTCACTCGTGCCCGGCTTGACACCTGCATCAGTTGTTCTCCGGTCTTCCGGTTTCTCCATCACATTGCTTTTGGTAGGTGGCGGGAACAGTGTGGACGCGGGAACATAACCAGACTCATCTCTGTTGCTCCTAGCTACAGCTGGTGCGTTGGGTATGTCTGTTGATTGCTTGCGGGGGCTACGACGCCTCGGTGGAAGACCAGCACGCGAAACAGTCGCCTTAGCAGTATCTACACCGACAGGAGCTGAAGCTGTTGTGCCAAGACTCTCACCTGCAGATGGCACATCATTATGAACTGCCACCTCAGCCACTTCTGTCATGGACATACGAGTGCCACCACGCACGCGCTTGGAATCAGTGTCAGATGAGCGGGAATCTTCCTTGCTTAGGTTGGTCTCGGGAGCGTCCACTTCAACGCTTGCTGATGGAGTGGCATGGCTCACAGCAGCGTCCTTCATTGCAAGAAGAGTTGGCAATATTTCAGCTGTCCTGGCAGATACCAACTCGTCACTCCCTGATGTACGGATGCCTGTTGTTCTAACCTGCACATCTGCAACCAGTGGAGATGGTCGGCCACTTGCGTCAGAGTTAGTGGGAACAGTTGACGGTGCAACAGCAATTTTGTCGACTGGCGCCTCGTGAACATCTGAGTTGCCCCCTGTTTGACAACTTTGAATGAAGGCGTTCGAGTGGGTCCCTAATGATATGCTTGGTCCCGCGTGAAGTAGTCTTCTTCACCCTGCAAAAAAGAAAAGCACGTGAAAAAGGTATTAAAAATGAACAAAAAATATTTGCCATGGTATAAAATCTAAAAAAATGAAAAATAGGTGGAAAAGCTGGTAGTTGCCATGTAAGGGGAATATGAGTTGCCATGTGGCATATTTAGTAGTTGCCATGCAATTCCAGCAAAGTTGCCATGCTAGCCAACTTGAAGAATGATAAAAATGTTTGATCTGCCAGGAATGCAATTTCAAAACTAGGTATGGGATGAGCACACTAGCCAATGGAAAGATGGCAGTTGCCATGTAGGTACAAAAAGAGTTGCCATTTGGCCTAGATAGCAGTTGCCATGTAAAAACAAGCAGGAGTTGTCATGCAGTTAAACAAGGAAGAAAATCATTTGAAAAAACAGCAGTTGCCCCATGTGGGGACGATGACAGAAGCCCATGTGGCAAGCTGAACGGATGCGTTGAAAAATCAAAAAATATAGCACTACGTCAATGAAAGCACATGGAAAACCTACTTTTTGACTGGCTTTCTCAGGTCTGGCAGCATGACAGGATCCCCAGTGTTGGACGTCGTCGTACGAGGAGATGACCTGGTGGAAGGGGTGTCACCAGCAATGGGGGCACCTTTGTTCAACCGAACAGAAACACAGGTTGGCGTTGGTGCCTGTTTCTTTGCAACTGCTCGTCCACCAGCTGTCGCCTCCCTGCGTCACTCGTGCCTGGCTTGACACCTGCATCAGTTGTGCTCCGGTCTTCCGGTTTCTCCATCACATTGCTTTTGGCAAGTGGCGGGAGCAGTGTGGATGCAGGAACATAACCAGACTCATCTTTGCTGCTCCTAGCTACAGCTGGTGCGTTGGGTATGTCTGTTGATTTCTTGCGGGGGCTACGACGCCTCGGTGGAAGACCAGCATGCGAAACAGTCGCCTTAGCAGTATCTACACCAACAAGAGTTGGAGCTGTTGTGCCAAGACTCTCACTTGCAGATGGCACATCATTATGAACTGCCGCCTCAGCCACTTCTGTCGTGGACATAGGAGTGCCACCACGTACGCGCTTGGAATCAGTGTCAGATGAGCGGGAATCTTCCTTGCTTAGGTTGGTCTCGGGAGCGTCCACTTCAACGCTTGCTGATGGGGTGGCATGGCTCACAGCAGCGTCCTTCATTGCCAGAAGAGTTGGCAATATTTCAGCTGTCCTGGCAGATACCGACTCGTCACTCCCCGATGTACGGATGCCTGTTGTTCTAACCTGCACATCTGCAACCGACGGAGATGGTCGGCCACTTGCGTCAGAGTTAGTGGGAACAGTTGACGGTGCAACAGCAGTTTTGTCGACTGGCGCCTCGTGAACATCTGAGTTGCCCCTGTTGACAACTTTGAATGAAGGCGTTCGAGTGGGTCCCTAATGATATGCTTGGACCCGCGTGAATTAGTCTTCTTCACCCTGCAAAAAAGAAAAGCACGTGAAAAAGGTATTAAAAATGAACAAAAATATATTTGCCATAGTATAAAATCTAAAAAATGAAAAATAGGTGGAAAAGCTGGTAGTTGCCATGTAAGGGAAATATGAGTTGCCATGTGGCATATTTAGCAGTTGCCATGCAATTCCAGCAAAGTTGCCATGCTAGCCAACTTGAAGAATGATAAAAATGTTTGATCTGCCAGGAATGCAATTTCAAAACTAGGTATGGGATGAGCACACTAGCCAATGGAAAGATGGCAGTTACCATGTAGGTACAAAAGAGTTGCCATTTGACCTAGATAGCAGTTGCCATGTAAAAACAAGCAGGAGTTGCCATGCAGTTAAAAAAAGGAAGGAAATCATTTGAAAAAACAGCAGTTGCCCCATGTGGGGACGATGATAGAAGCCCATGTGGCAAGCTGAACGGATGCATTGAAAAATCAAAAAATATAGCACTACGTCAATGAAAGCACATGGAAAACCTACTTCTTGACTGGCTTTCTCAGGTCTGGCAGCATGACAGGATCCCCAGTGTTGGACGTCGCCGTACGAGGAGATGACCTGGTGGAAGGGGTGTCACCAGCAATGGGGGCACCTTTGTTCAACCAAGCAGAAACACGGGTTGGCGTTGGTGCCTGTTTCTTCGTAACTGCTCGTCCACCAGCTGTCGCCTCCCTGCACGTATAAGATGGAGGAAACAAGAGGTGGCAATTGTCAGACAGGAAACTCGTTGTCGCGCTTAGCAACAACAAATGCAAAAGGGGATCAGTCTGTTTCAAAAATGTAGACAAAACAAAAAACTAAAATTAAAGTCGAACCTCCTCCTAGCAGCTACGGGATCGGTCCTAGACCTCTTGCCAGGAGAACCCTGCGCAACATCCTCTGGAGCCCTCCCCCTCTTTGATGGCAACACGCCCTCGCCTCTCGCAGCCATATGTTCTTTGACTTTCTCCGGTGGGGGGACATCTCGTGCATCCTTGCCCTTCTTACCACCTGCACGAACTTCAACGTGTTCATCATCATCGGTGTCCTGTTGCACGTTCTCCATGTCATCGTCGTCATCCTTGCTGAGACCAGCGTCTCCATCTAGTTCATCTTGTGTGTTAGCAAGCTCTTGGGAACTCTTGTAGTCATACCGACCACGGCAACCAGTTGGCCGATGTGTTCATTCTGGGACAAATGTAGTGAACTGCCTCGCAACCGCGTCGCTGTCGGAGCCATTAAGGGATGTCCACCCCTCAACCAACTTCCCGAGCAAGTCGGTCATTCTGGATGCAAACTGCCCAATTAGATGCTCAACAGGTGCCCTCGCATATGCACGAAATAAGAAGCAACAGTAACCAACCATATTACAGTCACTAGCACGACATCAAAAAAAATGCAAGGCAACCATAGATATATGTCTTTGATTACCTCAGTAGGGCAAGACGGAGCTGAGTGCACATCCATCCACTTTCCAAAGTTTTGAGGCCCCCCAAACACGCTGTAGTCTATAGCATGCTTGGCCATCAGCTAGAAAAAACAAAAAAAATATAGCTAGGATGTAAGAGAGAGAATGATGAACACTGACTAGCGGTTCATGTGTTGCAAAATACAAAAAAGAAGAAGACGCGAATATAAGTTTCAGCACGAATGACAGAGTTGCCATGTGGAGTGAGACATGGATACCATACTCAGACAGCCATGGCTAACAAATGTAGTCATCTCTTGTTAACCACGGACGGTTGCCACACGACGATATGTTATGCCGCAAAAATTTGTAAGAATGCCGTGTAGAGAAAGAAACCAGAGCTAACCTGCAGTTTTCCATATTTGGTATCAGTTATCCTGTCTGCAGCAAGCACAGCCTTGATAGCATCGATAGTCCACGCAGAAACAACAAACTTGTGCATAGGCGGCGGGCCTCCTGTCCCAGTGAAATCCACGATGGACAGATCAAGACAGTCGACGTACATGAGCTGATGTACAACAATTTTAAAAATAAAGAAATATCAGTTGCAATCATGGTATTTTACGAAAAAAACAGGATAATATATATGTTCCTACGATCATCAAGTTGAAGTGCATGAAAAAAGAGAGAAAGAATAAGTTGTCATCTGTATGTGCTAGTTGCCATCATAGTGTGATGGCAGTTGCCATCATAGTATGATGGAAATTGCCATATTGTCATGATGGCAATTGCCATATTGTTATTATGGCAGTTGCCATCTTGTTATGATCAGGTTGCCATGCATGAATAAAAGGTGTTAAAAAGAGTGTTCACAAAAAGGACTGGTAAAAAAATACCAATAAATGCAGTCGACAAACCTTCTGGTACATCTTGCTTGAGAATGCATCATGCAGGAAGTCGGCAATGAACTTACACCAATTCATGTTCTTCACATCTTTCAGATTCACCTGCACCGCACAAAATTCAGGACAACGAGTTGCCGCATCAGAAAATCAAATGGAAAAAACATCAAAAAACACTGGTAGTGACTAGCTTGCACATGACATCGGAGCAAAAAAAATTGAAGGAAAAATAATGTAGTAAAGATAGATCATTCACCAGGATGGGGAAGCATTTGTTGCTTGGGCGAAGAGAAGTGGTCGGCGCGAAAACAGCTGAGATGAGGTACATGAGTAGTTTCATCTAAAAAACCTCGCCATGGGTTGTCATGGCCTGCAGCGAATCTGCCAGTACAGACGTGTTCGGCATGGATTCCAACCCAGAAAACAAACGGGGGAACAACGTTTCCTCGATCTTGTTATTGACCTCATACAGGACTTTGATTTGTCCACGGGGCACACCCAAAGTGTAGAACACAGATTCCTCGTTCAACGGCAGTCTTCCACGTCCTGGAATCACAAATTCCCTGGAGGGGGGGTCGTAAATCTCACCAAGTCAGTCGCACACAGGGTTGACTAGATTCGTGCACCAGACATTCATCATAGCCTGCATACCCATCTCAGCAGCAGCTCCCTTCTGATCGTCAGTAAACCTGTCAGTCAATGAAGTCAGTCGTTCCTGGGAGGCCCTGTTGCGAGTACGTTTCTTCTTCTGCAAAAAACAGACAAATGATCAGTTGTTGCCATGTTTTCACTGTCATGAAATTTTAGTTCATGACAGACGACTGCAAAGCTTGAGGTGGCAACCAATAACATATGAAGGAGGAAGAGGGTGTGTGGACAGTTACCTCGTCGCCCTCTTTTCGCCGTCCAGTTGCCCGATTCCGCTGTGGTGGATCCATGAAATCATCATCATCGTTTTGATGATCGCCGCGAGCCATTCTGCTGAGGTAAGAACATACCAAATTGTCACTGTGGAAATGAAAAATGCATGAAGTAAGCAGTTGTCACCTAACAGAATGTCTTTACCGCATGGGCTCGAGTGAAAAATGTCAAATAGTGAATGCAAAAATATCACATGAACACACACACACCCTCCCTATGATTGTCGAAAACATAAATGTGGCAATTAAGCACATTGGTTACATTTGAAAAAAATGTACAGATCATAAATGCACTTAAAAATAAAAATGTTGAAGTTGCCATGTTAGCACAAGATAGTACGGAAAGAAAGTCACAAAATCCTCCACTGCAGAAACCTAACATGTGGCAGCTCACACCCTGTACTCGTACAACAAATGACTTGCCATGTGTTTCAATGGCAAAAATGTGCTAGGTTGAAATTGCCATGTTAAAATGCAACACAGATATCATAAGTGTGTTCAGATATCACAAAGCGATGAAAAACATATAATGAAAAACCTGAAAATTGCCACAGTGTGTTCAGATATCACAAGTTAGCATGGCAAAAACACGAAAATTGCGTCTGCCGTACAATGAATTTATCACATTATACTGAATGTAACATGGCAACAGACATGCTGTGTTCAGACAAAGACTTGCCACATGGAAAGCATATATATGGCATCTGACACAGTTGATGTGCAAATTAGTTGCCATGTTATGCAGCCAATTTGCCACATTATCCTGTCTACAACATGGCAACAACCACAATGTGTTCATACTCTATTGCCACAAGAATATACTATCCAGGTGGCAACATGCATAGTTGATGTGCAGATTAGTTGCCATCCAGTCCAATTGGTTACTGAAACTGCAGTGACTACCGATTTACTGCACTTTACATTCCTACAATGTGGCAACTATCACAATTAATCAGGAAAAATTAGTTGCCACATGGAAAAAGCATGTTTGTGGCAACTATGACAGTCATTCAGGAAATTAGTTACCACATGAAAAAAGCATGTTTGTGGCAACTATGACAGTCATTCAGAAAATTAGTTGCCGCATGGGAAAGAATGTTTGTGGCAACTATCACAGTCATTCAAGAAAATAGTTGCCGCATGGAAAAACATGTTTGTGGCAACTATCACAGTCATTCAGAAAAATTAGTTGCCATACAGTCATGATAGTTACTCAAACCACCACATTTGCCTTCATACTGCAGTTTTGAAAAACAACTAACTAGATCTAGGGTTCAATGGCAAATGTAATGACTTGAAATTCATCCCCAAAATTCTCCCCGAACTGATTGCAAATACCAATTTGAAACAATGCGCAACTATCAGATCGGAAAACAATGACCCAATCCCAAGGCACAACCAGTGTGTGTCTCCGGACAGGCAGAACCACACCGACAAGACCGCCACCACGGCGGCGATGAAACTGCCCAGTGCCATCGAAAACGGCAAGCATAGGACTTCGCCGGCGGCGGCAACGCCGGCGCATCGCCAAATCGCCTGAATCTCTACGAATCTCGAGCGAAGCATCGAACACCGAGGGAAGGGGAGAAAAATGCAGGCAAGGATTGTGAGAGTGGGAGCGAGCATTACCTTCAATCTGTAGGCGCTCCGGCGAGGCCGCTCCGGTCCGGCGAGCACCACCGACGGCCGCGAACTCCGTGCCTCCGCCGTCGCCTTCTCCTCTCGCCTTCTCTTCCAATCGAATGAACTGCGGGGTGGGTTGGGTGAGTAATGAAGTGGAGAGTAAATGGAACCATGAGGGGAGGGGGGCGAAGTGCGCGACATGGTTGACGGCAACCACAGTTCGTGCATGGCGTGCGGGCGTAGAGTAGTTCCACCGCATGCCTCCGAGTGGCAACCGTTGACCGCCGGGGGCAACCGGTGTCGTGGTTCTAAGTCTGACAGTAGAGTGGGGGGTAGGTATGGAGAGGCAAGGTCCTAGCTATGGAGAGGTTGTAAACACAAGAGATGTACGAGTTCAGGCCCTTCTCGGAGGAAGTAAAAGCCCTACGTCTCGGAGCCCGGAGGCAGTCGAGTGGATCTTGCGTATATGGATTACAAGGTGTCGAACCCTTCTGCTTGTGGAGGGGGGTGGCTTACATAGAGTGCGCCAGGTCCCCAGCCAGCCCACGTAATGAAGGGTTTAAGGTGTATTAAGTCCGGGGCGTTACAGGTAGCGCCCCACATAAAGTGTCTTTACTATCATAAAGTCTACTTAATTACAGGCTGTTGCAGTGCAGAGTGCTTCTTGACCTTCTGGTGGTCGAGTGAGTCTTCGTGGTCGAGTCCTTCAAGTCAGTCGAGTGAGTCCCTGGTAGGTCGACTGGAAGGTGATCTCTTCTAAGGGTGTCCTCGGGCAGGGTACTTAGATCAGGCCCGTGACCCTACCCTAGGTATGTGACTCCATCATTAGCCCCCGAATGGATTGAGGCTTGAGTGATGAAGGAGTTGATGTTGTTTCCGATTAGCTTTTGCATACTGGTTGTGCGTTGTTTTTGAACCAAAAAATTCTCTCTGTTGATAGTGAACAACTTTTCTTCAGTCGACTCGATCCATTCTTCTTCTTCGTCGAGTGATCTTTTTGGACTTCGCTGATTTCCGAGCGACGGATCGCAGGAAATCCCGCGTCTGGCAGACTGATCTGCCGTCCGCGGATTCCGCGGGATACGGAATTTGGGGGAGCGCGCGAAGCGGAGCGGACCGCGGCGCTCGGATGGGACGGGGCATAGACGCCTCGATTCCCGCGCCGCTTTTTTCGCCACGTATCACGCTTGCGCAACTGTTACAGGATATGATTAGATCGACCGGGCCCACCTGTCATCCACTCGGAAGGGATCTTATAAATGGGCCCGGCGAGGGTTTTTTGAACAGTGCCTCAGCATTCTCTCTCTGCTCCCTTCGTCTCCGCCCAACGCGCACGCTCTCGCCTCCGCACAACTTCTCCTCACGCGCCTCGCCGGTAGCCATGGTCAAGGAGAAGACGGCGGCGCTGGAGCGCGCGAAGAAGGCGTCGGCGACGGAGAAGGCGAAGGGGAGATCCACCAGCCGCGGCGGGTCTTCGTCTAGATCTCGCCTGCCGAAAGGCTGGGTCCAGGGAGATTGGATCCAGTCGACCATCACGGAGAAGGATCTCCTCGACATGGCCAACGAGGGCCTGATCCCTCATGGAGCTGCGAGGCTTCCGGGGAAAGAGTGGCAGCCTCAGCCGGAAGAGGGTGAGTGCGTGCTTCTGGCTACCCATGTCGACCGCGGATTCTCTTTGCCGCCGAGCATTTTCTTCCGTGGTTTCTTGAACTTCTTTGGAGCGCAACTCCACCACTTCACCCCGAATTCTATCGCCTATCTTGCCGCGTTTGTGTCCATGTGTGAGAGTTTTCTGGGCTGTCGACCGCATTGGGGCTTGTTCAAGCACATATTCACGTGTCGCTCTCAAACCGTGAAGAAGGCGAGCCCAGGCGACGAAAGAACCCGAGTTGTCCAAATGTGTGGAGGTCTGGGGATCCAGGTGAGGAACAAGAGCACCTTCCCAGCCATGACATTTCCCGAGTCAGTCAGAGGCTGGCAGTCGACCTGGTTCTACTGCCAGGATCAGTCGACGCCGGGGCAGTCGAGTGGACTCCCTCAATTTACCATGGACCGAGTGAACAAGCCCTCCTCTCTGAAGTTGATTCCGGAGGAGAAAGCTGACGTGAAGATGCTGATGGAGCGCGTAGTTCAGTTGGTTCGGGAGGGAGTGACGGGTATGGATCTCCTGGAGGTTTTCCTTAGGCGTCGAATCCAGCCTCTTCAGTTCCGGAGCCATTGCATGTGGTTGTACTGCGGGACTGAGGATGTGACTCGGGTCAATCCAGAAACAGTCGACGATACCACTCTGGAAAGGTGGATGGCCGCTGTTACTGGGAACAAAGATAACCCTCGCGGAGCCAGAAGGATTCCTCCACTCGACTGCCACAGTGATCCAAACAAGGTATGTCTGCTCCACTTCCCATTGTATTCTCGTCACATTTATTTCTGTTTTCTCTGCTGATCGGTCGACTGATCTTTGTCTTGATGTCTATCAGGCCCTCACTGAGCTGTACTCGATGCCCAATGGAGCACAGGCTCCGACCGAGGAGGGAGAAGCGAGCGGGGGCGAGAGCCAGGAGGAGGAGTGGGACTCGGACGCCGCTGAGGCTGATGATGATGATGATGACGATGATGATGATGACGATGAGGACGAGGGAGAGGAGGAGGAGGAGGAGGTCGCACCACCGCGCTCGGAAAGGCGGTCGAAACTTGTCCATGACCCTGCGACCGAACGCGGCGAGGGGGTTGCGACTGTTACACAGTCGACCAAGCGCCCTCGGACCACCTCTCCGGCGCCGACTGAAAAGGCGTCGAAGCAGCCCAGGGCGGCCCCGTCGAAGCCGACCAAGCACCTGCCGAAGATGAAGGTGTCCATCCCCACCATATCAGGGTAATCGTGTTGCTTAAGTCTTCTTGTTTTGTGTGAACTTTATCTCTGGTTGGCGCTGGAGTTAGTCGACTGACTCTTTGGAGTTGCAGTGCTGCTACTTCTGAGACCTCGGCCCGGGCTGACGACCATGAGATGGAGGACGCAGCAACCTCAAAACCTGGTACTATACTCTTAACACCGTCTTTAGTCGACTGACTCATGATCTAATCCTGATTCTTTTCTGTAGCTCCATCCAATGTTGTTATCACTCTCCCTGATGATGATGAAGATGAGGAACCGCTGAAGTACAGAAGGAGTAGGAAAGCGTCTGCCAGCAGGGTGACCCAGGATGTGACGGTGCCTGAGACTCTGGTCGCGGAGGAGGAGAACACCACTCGACACACCGTGTCCTTCGCAGATCCACTGACGAGTGCTCCGCAGCCCTCCCTCTTCACGACGCACCACGTCCCAGAGGACCAAGCTGGCGCAGCGAAGGAGGCGATACGCCAGGCAGGGATCATGATGGAGCAGTTGAAGACCATCCGGGATGCGAGCCAGGCAGCTTACGACGCCAGTTCCGCCCTCCAAAGCAATGTTCAGGTCAGTCGACCACCGTTTGTTCTGTTAGGATATGCTATCAAAAACTTTTCTTTCCAGAATTTATAGTAGTCACCCACTGGGTGTGTCGAGTTAAACTCCGTGTTAGCGGGGGCACGCTGAGTGCACCCGCTGGGTGTAGTCCCCAAGGCTAAGGTCGACTGCTGGCAGTCGGCCTTAGGCTTTATAATTTCAGTCTTTCCGTCATTCGACTATGGCGACTGGATTTCGCAAACCGGTCGACTGGTCGACTCTGTCTCCAAGGCTAAGGTCGACTGCTGGCAGTCGGTCTTAGGCTTCATAAGTTCAGTCTTTCCGTCATTCGACTATGTCGAATGGATTTCGCAAACCGGTGGGGGCACGCTGAGTGCACCCACTGGGTGTAGTCCCCGAGACTGTGGTCGACTGCTGGCAGTCGATTACAGTCTTAAAGAATATATCTCTTTTTTGAGGTCGACTGGTCGACTTTATCTTCAATAGGATTAGTGGGGGCACGCTGAGTGCACCCACTGGGTGTAGTCCCCGAGACTACAGTCGAATGCTTGTATTCGGCTGTAGTCTTAGAAACGCGTGATTTTTCCTTTTTCACTCGGAAGTGAATTATATTTGACATTTAGTCGATTGGTTCTTCGCAGAACTCCTGTGATCTTGTGGCTCGCTACTCTGAGCTGGAAAACAAGCACATTCAGCTCGAGCTGAATTTGAAACTGGTTCAGGAGAATCTGACGAAGGCAAAGGAGGAGACCGAAGGTATGTTTGGTGAGACCTTGACGACTGCTTTTTCCCTTCATTTGTTTCAAAATCTGATCTTGCTGTAACTTGCAGGTAAGGTGAGGGAGGCCCAACGGAAGAAAGACCTTGAACTAGCTGAGAAGATCAAGCTTGTTGACGAGAAGTTAGCTTCAGTCGCAAAGCTTGAGCAAGAAAATACCAATCTGAAAGCTGCTCTTGGGAAGAAAAAAGATCTGGAGGCCTTCCTGAATGGTCTTGCCAAGAAGCTGTTTCTTATGCTTGAAGGTAAATCTCTATGCTCGGCAATCATTTCCAATCGTGGTTTTTCCATTCGACCATTGCCTTGACTCGGTGATCGTCCTTGCAGAATTTTGTCAAAACTTTGAAGAAGAAACTAGCCGGCTGGAACCAAACCTTGACCCCGTCAATTCTCCGGTGAACGACGAAGTTGCCATGAATGTTTTCCGACTGGAGTCCCGTGTTGCAGCTGTCGTGGACTATCTTGCAAGGCTGAAGGTCGCCACATCTCGCATCGACTCGACGCTCTGGCCTGGGGAGACACTCCAGAACGACCTCGAGTCGCTGATGGCTCGCTTGAACACAGTCCCTGGTCGAGTGCAGGAGTGGAAAAAGTCCTCGGCTCGGTGCGGTGCAGATGTTGCTCTGTGTCTGGCCCGAGTCCACTGCAAAGATGCGCGAGAAGACAAGCTGGCGGCCCTCCGGGTGGCCAACACCAAGAAACACGACTTCAGGTCCTTTATGGAAACTTTCCTTGCTGCTGCCACTCGGATCGCAGATGGAATTGATCTTGATGAGTTTGTTGCACCTTCCAGCCCTCCACAGGAGGGGTAAAAAACTTCTTCTAAACTTGACGCTTTAAATTTGCCTCGGTATGCCGAGTGGAGTTGTAACCGATAAACTTTAACAGGCTTAGTGCCTGAGCACTTTCGGTTCCTTTTGGAATCGATCCCAACTTGAACTTGGTGTTTGAATATGATTGCTTTTGGCTCGAAATGTCTTTTGCAGGCTCAAAGCAAGACGCTCACTGCAGTCGACTTATTCCTTAATCCACTTAGGCGAGCACTGGGCTGCAGCTAAGCCCTCGAGTGAGAGGTTTGCTCTTCACTCGGTATGATTTTCATAACTTAGGCGAGTACTTGGACTGCAGCTAAGCCCCCGAGTGAGAGGTTTGCTCTTCACTCGGTAGGATTTCTATATCTTAGGCGAGCACTGGGCTGCAGCTAAGCCCCCGAGTGAGAGGTTTGCTCTTCACTCGGTAGGATTTTTATATCTTAGGCGAGCACTTGGACTGCAGCTAAGCCCCCGAGTGAGAGGTTTGCTCTTCACTCGGTAGGATTTTCATATCTTAGGCGAGCACTGGGCTGCAGCTAAGCCCCGAGTGAGAGGTTTGCTCTTCACTCGGTAGGATTTTTATATCTTAGGCGAGCACTGGGCTGCAGCTAAGCCTCCGAGTGAGAGGTTTGCTCTTCACTCGGTAGGATTTCTATATCTTAGGCGAGCACTGGGCTGCAGCTAAGCCTCCGAGTGAGAGGTTTGCTCTTCACTCGGTAGGATTTCTATATCTTAGGCGAGCACTGGGCTGCAGCTAAGCCCCCGAGTGAGAGGTTTGCTCTTCACTCGGTAGGATTTTTATATCTTAGGCGAGCACTGGGCTGCAGCTAAGCCTCCGAGTGAGAGGTTTGCTCTTCACTCGGTAGGATTTTCTATATCTTAGGCGAGCACTGGGCTGCAGCTAAGCCCCGAGTGAGAGGTTTGCTCTTCACTCGGTAGGATTTTTATATCTTAGGCGAGCACTGGGCTGCAGCTAAGCCTCCGAGTGAGAGGTTTGCTCTTCACTCGGTAGGATTTTTATATCTTAGGCGAGCACTGGGCTGCAGCTAAGCCTCCGAGTGAGAGGTTTGCTCTTCACTCGGTAGGATTTTTATATCTTAGGCGAGCACTGGGCTGCAGCTAAGCCCCCGAGTGAGAGGTTTGCTCTTCACTCGGTAGGATTTTTATATCTTAGGCGAGCACTGGGCTGCAGCTAAGCCTCCGAGTGAGAGGTTTGCTCTTCACTCGGTAGGATTTTTATATCTTAGGCGAGCACTGGGCTGCAGCTAAGCCTCCGAGTGAGAGGTTTGCTCTTCACTCGGTAGGATTTCTATATCTTAGGCGAGCACTGGGCTGCTAAGCCCCGAGTGAGAGGTTGCTCTTCACCGGTAGGATTTTCATAACTTAGGCGAGTACTGGGACTGCAGCTAAGCCCCCGAGTGAGAGGTTTGCTCTTCACACGGTAGGATTTTTATATCTTAGGCGAGTACTTGGACTGCAGCTAAGCCTCCGAGTGGAAGTCTGGCTTACCACTCGGTAGGATTTTATTTAATCTTAGGCGAAACGGATTCGCAGCTAAGCCTCCGAGTGGAAGTCTGGCTTACCACTCGGTAGGATTTATTTAATCTTAGGCGAAACGGATTCGCAACTAAGCCTCTGAGTGGGAGTCTGGCTCACCACTCGGTAGGATTTTTACAAACTTAGGCGAAACGGATTCGCGGCTAAGTCACCCACTGAGGGGAAAATTTTATTGGACAAAATAAAAAGTGACAAAAATTATGGAGGAACTATGACACTATTATTTTGAGATCCATGAACTACAGAAGTACTTTATTGCAACTCATCCGAGTGATTAAACTTAAGTGTAAAATGGGCGGAGTAGTTCCGCATTCCAAGCTCGGGGCTCGTCGATATTATGTTCGACGTTGTAAAGACGGTACGCCCCGTTGTGGAGAACTTTGGTGACGATGAAGGGTCCTTCCCAAGAAGGAGCAAGCTTGTGTTGTTTCTTCTGATCCACTCGGAGAACTAAATCTCCTTCCTGGAAGGCTCGACCCCTCACATTTCTGGCGTGGAAACGACGCAAATCTTGTTGGTAGATGGTCGACCGGATCAGAGCCATCTCCCTTTCTTCCTCTAAAAGGTCGACTGCGTCCTGCCGCGCTTGTTCAGCTTCTGCTTCGTTGTAGATTTCAACTCGAGGAGCATTGTGGAGAAGATCACTCGGCAAGACTGCTTCAGCTCCGTAGACCAAGAAGAATGGAGTTCTTCCGGTCGACCGATTAGGTGTGGTCCGCAGTCCCCAAAGCACCGAGGGAAGTTCGTCGACCCAAGCTCCAGCTGCATGCTTGAGATCACGCATCAGTCGGGGTTTCAATCCCTTGAGAATCAGGCCATTGGCTCGCTCTGCTTGTCCATTCGACTGCGGATGGGCGACTGAAGCGTAGTCGACTCGTGTGCCTTGAGAGTTACAGAAATCTCTGAATTCCTCCGAGTCAAAGTTCGACCCATTATCCGTAATGATGCTGTGCGGGACTCCATATCTGAATATCAGTTCCCTGATGAAGCTAACAGCAGCACCGGCGTCAAGGTTCTTGATTGGTTTAGCCTCAATCCACTTGGTGAACTTGTCGACTGCCACCAGTACATGCGTGAAGCCACTTCGACCTGTTCTCAAAGGACCGACCATGTCCAACCCCCATACTGCGAAAGGCCAGACGAGTGGAATGGTCTTCAGAGCTGATGCAGGCTTGTGTGACATATTCGAGTAGAACTGACATCCTTCGCACTTATCCACTATTTCCTTTGCCATCTCATTCGCCTTTGGCCAGTAAAATCCGGCTCGGTATGCTTTGGCCACGATGGTCCGAGAGGACGCATGATGACCACAGGTTCCCGAGTGGATATCATTAAGGATGATTCGACCTTCTTCTGGTGTTATGCACTTCTGACCAACTCCAGTCGCGCTTTCTCTGTATAACTGTCCTTTGATTACGGTAAAAGCTTTAGATCGACGGACGATCTGTCGAGCCTCTTCCTCATCCTCCGGGAGCTCTTTTCTCAGGATATACGCGATATATGGAACTGTCCAGTCGGGAATGACCACCAAGACCTCCATGACCAAGTCGACCACTGCTGGGACTTCAACCTCAGTCGGATCTGTGGCACTCTTGGGCTGTGGAGCTTCTTCGGTGAAAGGATCTTCTTTGACTGACGGAGTGTGTATATGCTCCAAGAACACACCACTCGGAATGGCTTCTCTCTTGGAACCTATCTTTGCTAGATCATCAGCTGCTTGATTTTTCAGTCGGGGTATATGATGGAGCTCCAACCCCTCGAACTTCTTTTCCAGCTTCCTCACTGCACTGCAGTATCCAGTCATGGCTGGGCTTCTCACGTCCCACTCCTTCATCACTTGGTTGACCACTAAATCCGAGTCGCCATAGACCATCAGGCGACGGACGCCGAGTGAAATGGCCATGCGCAATCCGTATAAGAGGGCCTCATATTCTGCCTCATTGTTGGAGGAATCAAAGTGAATCTGGAGCACATATCTGAGCTTATCTCCTCTGGGGGAAACCAGGACAACCCCAGCACCGGAACCATTCAACATCTTAGAGCCATCAAAGAACATGGTCCAATGCTCCGAGTGAACTTCAGTCGGCTGCTGCTGTTCAATCCACTCGGCAAGGAAATCTGCTATTGCCTGGGACTTAATGGCTTTCTTTGCCTCAAACTTGATATCAAGGGGAAGAAGTTCAATCGCCCATTTAGCCACTCGACCAGTTGCATCTCTGTTGTGCAAGATCTCTGATAGTGGAGCGTCGCTGACGACTGTGATGGAATGATCAGAGAAATAATGAGCAACCTTCTTTGTGGTCATGTATATTCCATACACAAGCTTCTGATAATGAGGATATCTTTGCTTGGATGGAGTCAAGACTTCAGACAAATAATACACTGGGCGCTGAACTTTGAAAGCTTTTCCTTCTTCTTCCCGCTCGACCGTAAGCACAGTACTGACGACTTGTCCTGTGGCTGCGATATAAAGCAACAAAGGCTCTTTGCTGATTGGAGCAGCAAGCACCGGCTGGGTGGAGAGCAGAGCTTTTAGCTCGGCAAACGCTGCATCAGCTTCTGGAGTCCACTCGAACTTGTCTGCCTTCTTCATCAGTCGGTAAAGAGGCAATGCCTTTTCACCGAGTCGTGAGATGAATCGACTTAATGCGGCCAAGCATCCAGTAAGCTTCTGGACATCGTGCACTCGCACAGGGCGTTTCATTCGGAGAATAGTGCCGATCTTCTCTGGATTAGCGTCGATCCCTCGCTCGGAAACGAGAAAACCGAGTAACTTGCCACCAGGAACTCCGAATGTGCACTTTGATGGATTGAGCTTGATATCATACCTTCTGAGGTTGGCAAATGTTTCGGCGAGGTCAGCGAGCAGGTCGGAACCTTTTCGTGACTTGACGACGATATCATCCATATACGCTTCCACATTCCGACTGATTTGAGTGAGTAGACACTTCTGAATCATTCGCATAAATGTGGCTCCGGCATTCTTGAGGCCGAATGGCATGGTGATATAGCAGAAGCACCCGAATGGAGTGATGAAAGCTGTTTTTACCTCGTCGGGTCCGTACAGACGGATCTGGTGGTACCCGGAGTAGGCGTCTAGAAAAGACAATCTCTCGCATCCCGCGGTCGAGTCAACAATTTGATCTATGCGAGGGAGAGGAAAATGATCTTTCGGGCAGGCCCGGTTGATGTGCTTGAAATCAATGCACATTCGGAGTGATTTGTCCTTCTTAGGAACCATGACGACATTAGCGAGCCACTCGGAGTGGTATATCTCTCGGATAAATCCTGCCGCCAACAGTCGAGCCACTTCCTCACCAATGGCTTTTCTCTTCTGGACGGCGGACCGCCGAAGATGCTCTTTGACTGGTTTTGCAGATGAGTCGACTCTTAGGCGATGCTCAGCCAGTCCCCTGGGAACACCTGGCATGTCAGCGGGCTTCCATGCAAAAATGTCCCAGTTCTCACGGAGGAACTGGATGAGCGCTTCTTCCTATTTCGGGTCGAGTGTCGTGGAGATGTGGGTCGGAGCTGCATCGGGGTCGGTCGGGTGAATGTGAACAGGCTTCGTCTCACCGGACGACTGAAATGCAGATTCTGTGGCGGGTTTCTTGGATCGCAGCAAGTCACTCGGATCTGCGTTTTGCTTGTATTCTTCGAACTCGACCGCTGTCACCTGGGAATCAGCAATCTTTGAGCCCTTCTGAAAGCACTCTTCTGCCTTTTTCCGATCACCGGTGACAGTGATCACTCCTTTGGGGCCGGGCATCTTCAATTTGAGGTACACGTAACATGGTCGAGCCATGAACCGTGCATAAGCTGGTCTCCCCAAAATGGCATGATATGCACTCTGAAAATCCACGACCTCAAACGTCAACTTCTCTTTGCGAAAATGTTTCGAATCACCAAACACCACGTCCAGAGCTATTTGGCCGAGTGACTCGGCTTTCTTCCCTGGTATAACTCCATGAAAGCTCATGTTACTGGTGCTCAGTCGGGACATCGGAATGCCCATTCCTTTCAGTGTGTCTGCATACAACAAATTCAGCCCACTACCACCGTCCATCAGCACTTTTGTCAGTCGAGTGCCTTCGACAACTGGATCGACCACCAAAGCTTGCCTCCCAGGGGTGGCAATATGAGTCGGGTGATCAGATTGGTCGAATGTGATGGGTGTTTGGGACCATCTCAGATAATTTGCTTTTGCTGGGGCAACCATGTTCACCTCACGGTTAATAACTTTCAATCGACTCTTGCTTTCCACATCTGCAAAGATCATCAGAGTGGAGTTGATATGCGGATATCCTTCCTCACTGTCCTCCTTGTCTTCGGCCTTGTCCGACTCCTTCTCCTTGTCTTTAGACTGTTTTCCCTGAAACTGCTGGATCAGGAGTCGACATTGGCGAGTGGTATGCTTCGGGTAGATGATATTCCCCTCTTCGTCTTTCTTCGTGTGGATGTGACACGGCATATCCATCACGTCGTTCCCTTCTTTATCCTTTACCTTCTTAGGGTTCCAGGATCCTTTTGGTTTCCCTTTAAACTTTCCCTGAGTCACGGCCAGAGCCTCCCCAGGAGCTGCCGGTTCAGCCTTCCGCTTCTGTTTCCGACTGGTGTTTCCCTTTTCCGACTGACTCGGCTTGTGCTTGCCGCTTCGGAGTCGGTCTTCTTCTTCGCCGTTGGCGTACTTGGTAGCAATCTCCATCATCCGACTCAAGGTCATGTCACCGGTTCGACCAAATTTCAAACTCAATTCTCTGTTCTTGACACCATCCTTAAAGGCGCAGACTGCCTGATGATCAGACACATTCTCCACAGTATGGTGCAAAGTGATCCATCTCTGAATATACTCCCTGAGGGTCTCATTGGTCTTCTGCACGCAGACTTGCAGCTCCGTCAATCCAGCCGGTCGCTTGCAAGTTCCTTCAAACGTTCTGATGAACACTCGGGACAGATCTTCCCAAGTGTAAATGCTGCTAGGAGGTAATTGAGTCAACCATGCCCTGGCAGAACCTTCCAGCATGAGGGGCAAATGCTTCATGGCCACCTCGTCGTTCCCACCACCAATCTGAACCGCCACTCGGTAGTCCTCAAGCCAAGTTTCAGGCTTAGACTCACCAGTGAACTTGCTGACTCCTGTTGCCAACCTGAAATTGGGAGGGATCACTGCGGCTCTGATAGCTCTGCTGAAACATTCAGGACCAGAAACATGCACTCGACTGCTCGTGGGCGCATCTCTGTCGAGTCCACCTCGATGGGCTCTGTTCCGGTCGACCAAGCCTTGCACGATAATGGATCGCGCGTCGAAGCCTGGTTCTCTAGGGTCGACTGGAACTCTTCGCCCCGCACTGAGCTGACGTCTGTCATCTTGCTGCCGAGGAGCGTAAGACCCACCCCTCGGAGGGGAATTGGGCACTCGACGCCTATCATCTCGGTCGTGTCGGTCTCCATATTGGTCTCGCCGATTCTCGCGCCCTTCACGCCGCGGAGGCGATCTGGGGCTGTGAGCCGACTGAACAGTATTCGCAGCGACGGATCGACTGTGAATTCTGTTGCGCGACTGCGATACGGCCGAATTCTGATCGCCTGCTGCCCGGAGCAGATCCCTGATCTGCATCAAGCCTCTGCCAGCTTCCGACTGAGAGGGCTGGATGGACTCTGCAATACGGGTCGCAGCTGCTAAATTCTGGACTGGGGTTCGATATACCTGAGTCGGCGGGAAGAGTTGACGTCGACTGGTGTCGGGAACTCGTTGCCGCGCGCGCTCGTCGAGTGCTCGCTGAAGATTCTCCAGTCGAGTGCGTTCGGCCAAATTGGCCAAACGCGCCTCCTCCAAGGCGCGAGCCTCGGGGGTTTCTCCTGCGATGGGAGTACGCAGGGCATCCACGTTCCTGCGGCGAAGTTCCTCTCTTTGCAGAGAGTCGAGTGGCTCGGGCTGGTACTCTTCGTGGTCTCGTGCGGGGTCGCCTCCGTCGCCTGCCCCACCATCACGGGCGAAGCCAGGGGGACTGCGGGCCCGTCGACCATCAGGATTTCCGCCGCTGGATCACTGCTATCGCACTCGGATGCAGTCTCTACGGAGCCAGTCGACAGATCGAACAGGCCGTAGAGAGATTCGTCGGGCTCGATTGCCGCAACTTGGGTGGTGGCCGTCTGGCGAGCCACCGCGTGCCTCACCCACCGCTGAAGCCTCGACCGGCCCGAGCGCTTACGCTGGCGGGAGACCGGGAGGGTGGCCGACGGGGGAGTCGACCGATACGGGGTCGACGGTTGCCGCAGCAGAACGCCGCGGACACATGCGCGAAAATGCGTCGCACCGCGGACGGGGAGCGCATCGACGTCGAGTGGAGCCTCCTGGAGCCAGGCGGAGTCGTCGGCGACGAAGGTGAGAGCACCGAGACGGATCTCTCGACCCTCGACCAAAACTCCAGCAGCCACCATGATGAAAGTACTCGGAAGAATCGCAACTTCTCCACAAAATCGCTAAAACACCTGCCCCACGGTGGGCGCCAACTGTCGTGGTTCTAAGTCTGACAGTAGAGTGGGGGTAGGTATGGAGATGCAAGGTCCTAGCTATGGAGAGGTTGTAAACACAAGAGATGTACGAGTTCAGGCCCTTCTCGGAGAAAGTAAAAGCCCTACGTCTCGGAGCCCGGAGGCGGTCGAGTGGATCTTGCGTATATGGATTACAAGGTGCCGAACCCTTCTGCCTGTGGAGGGGGGTGGCTTATATAGAGTGCGCCAGGTCCCCAGCCAGCCCACGTAATGAAGGGTTTAAGGTGTATTAAGTCCGGGGCGTTACAGATAACGCCCCACATAAAGTGTCTTTACTATCATAAAGTCTACTTAAGTACAGGCCGTTGCAGTGCAGAGTGCTTCTTGACCTTCTGGTGGTCGAGTGAGTCTTCGTGGTCGAGTCATTCAAGTCAGTCGAGTGAGTCCCTCGTAGGTCGACTTCTAAGGGTGTCCTCGGGCAGGGTACTTAGATCAGGTCCGTGACCCTACCCTAGGTATGTGACTCCATCAACCGGTGTGTGGGCGAACACTCTCACACACCACACACACACGACTTGTCCTACGTGGCACACAAAATCAGCCAAAACGTGTCAAGATTCGTGCAGAAACTGTTGAACGGTGATGGGTGCGTGTGGTCGAGTTGCCAGACACTCATACGTGTGGGCCTTAACATTTCCGTTTTTCAATGAGATGAGGAAGGGACATGATTGATTTCAAGATACTAAGTGTTGTCAACAAATTGAAGTAAAGAAGTAGGGTCTTTTTGCAAAAATATAACAATTTACCTCATAGTCGTTTGATGCAGATATGATAATCAAAAATAACAGATGACACACAACATCATCAGCAACTGAGTTTTTTTTATAAAAGTAGAGAAAAGATGAGTGTATTTATCTATGTATAATACGTGTGTTTTTGTACCGTGTTAAAAAACACAATTAATCTTGATGTAAAAAACAATTATAATCGTGTGTGTCTGTGCCGAGCCCACATTTCGAATCGATCCCCAAATCCGAAAACGCGGAGCCTTCACTCCGTCCGAAAGCCGAAAATTTCGGAGTCCCTCCCGTCCTCCCTTGCTCTCGCCGCTATCCATTCCCGCACAGCAAAACACCCAAATCCAAATCCAAGTCCAAACCCCTCTCCGCCATTCCTCGAATTTTCCATTTTCGATATTCATGCTGCAATGGTGCGTGAGCTCCGCGCCGACTCCTTCTACGCCCACCTCCGCGCCGCCGCCGCAGCGGTTTCCTCCGCCTCCCCTCTCCTGATCCTCCCGTCCGCGGCCGACGCCGACTCGCTCTGCGCGCTCAGGATCCTCACCCACGTCCTCTCCGCCGACTCCGTCCGCTTCTCCGTCTACCCCGTCGCCTCCACCGCCGATGCGGCCGAACTCCTCGCCTCCTTCTCCGGCGTCGCCGCGTCCTCATCCCAGTCGCCGCCGCCGCTCTGCGTACTACTCATCAACTGGGGCGCGCGCTGCGACCTCCTCCGCGGCGTCCTGCCGCGCGGCTCCACCGCCTTCGTCGTGGATTCGCACCGCCCCGTGAACCTCCGCAACCTCGCCGCGGGGAACGACCGCGTCGTCGTGCTCTTCACCGCTGATGACGAGCGCGCCGCCGACCTGTCGTATGACTTCGACGTGTCCTCCCTTGCCGACGCCTCCGACCTAACGGCCGAGGGGGACGCGGACGACGACCACCTCCGCGCCTCCGAGGAGTCAGATGCCTCGGATTACGATTCCGACGCCGAGGGAGGGAGGAGGAAGAGACGGCGGGCGCCCGATGACGCGGAGGCGGACGGCGGCGATCCGGTGAGGCTGTTCGGGAGGCTGCGGCGGGAGTACTACCGGCTCGGCACCTTCCACGGGAAGCCGTCGGGGTGCCTCATGTACGACCTCGCCCACGCGCTGCGCAGGAACACCAATGAGCTCCTCTGGCTTGCCTGCGTCTCCCTCACCGACCAGTTCGTCCACGAGCGCATCACCAGCGAGCGCTACCACGACGCGGGCATGAAGCTCGAGCAGCACATCAACGGATCCGGCAACCTCGATCCGTCCGGCGTCGGCTCCGTGGTCACGCTCAAGGACGGGACCAGGATCCGTGCGCCCGAGACCTCCCGCATCGCCTACGAGGACGAGCCGAGGCTTATGCTGCTGCGGGAGTGGAGCTTGTTCGACTCCATGGTCTGCTCCTCTTATGTCGCGACGAGGCTCAAGACGTGGAGCGACAACGGGCTCAAGAAGCTGAAGCTTCTTCTGGCGAGGATGGGGTTCCCGCTCGCCGACTGCCAGAAGGGGTTCCAGTACATGAGCATGGAGGTCAAGAGGAAGATGCGCGATGAGTTTGACCGCTTCCTGCCGGAGTATGGGCTCACCGAGTTCTACTACAGAAGCTTCCTGCGGGTGCACGGGTACAAATCCAAGGTCTCTGCTGCGGATGTTGTGTATGGCGTCACAGCTTTGCTTGAATCTAAGAGTGCCGAGTCCAATGACTCGAAGGAATGTTCTGCTGCTGAGCAACTCTGGGTTGCATACTCTGCGTTGTCTCCGAGCAATGTGGATCAGCTGCAAAAAGGAATGCAATCTGCCATTGAGATACAGAGGGCTATATTGAGGCAAGGGAGCTCGGCGATCACCAAGAGCGGCTTCATACGGAGCGCAAAGAAGTTCAGGTGGGTGAAGCTCGATGACCCAGTGGACACGAGCAAGCTGTGCCACCCTCAGGCGCTTACCAAGTTCTGCTTCTTCCTGATGGATGCACTGAAGGAACGGGGTGCAAGGATGAAGCCACTGGTGTGTGCTTGCTTAGGGAGGGAGCCTGAGAAGGTGCTGGTAGTTGGGGTATGGGGGAAGCCCAGGCTTGGGGCAGTTCAGGGGAATTCGTTCGGTAATGCATTTAGGTCAGCGGCAGAGGAGATTGGCGCAGACTATTTCCATGACATGTTTGAGTCATCATGGATTGTTCTTGACGTTGTTGCTGTCAGTTCTTTCATGATTCGGTTAACGGAGAAGCTGTAATGATGGTACGCGCTGGTCTGTGCTAGTTATCCTTTTTAGCTCCTAAACAAGAAGGGACTTGAGGCTTGATTCTGCCTCCAAATATAGGAGCTTCAGCCCTGGCGGTACATGACATGTATTTTCTCCTTATCCACCTGAACTTTTTCATGATCATGTTTTGCAGCGAGAAAGGAGGTTTTTCCACTGTTAGCCACTTCAATTAGCAAATGATAGATCAGTAAAATTCAGATGCAAACCTTGTCACACTATGGAGATGGACAAGGTATATGGTACTGTTGACCTGATAATGTACATTGTATCTGTGCTTGCATAAGCACGTGCCTTCTGATTATAGAAAAGTGTCGTCTCCTCTTTTTGTGCCACTAGAGTTACTTGAAGTTCTTGAAGTGTGTAAACTAACGAGCCTTTTTTGAATATGTGGTGTTGATGTTATTAGCACAAGCTAACTTAAATGGATATTTGTTTTAGGACTGTGGGGCTGTTGCCTCACAGTAAATAGTAAAGAAAAATGCATATTTGTTTTTAAAAAAATTGTGTGGATGCATTTGGTTGTCTCTTTGTAATACCCCAGGAGGGAGAAGAGGGAGAGGAGATCCAGATCGAGGCAAGAGGGGAGAGGATGGCTTGGAGAGGAAGGAGGATGGATTGCAGAGGAAAGTTTCAGACACAAGAATTGTCCACACGCACACACACCCACGGCCACAGGCGGCCTCCTTTTACACCACCCACTCACGCCACTCGGGTGGCCAGCTGGCTGGGCCCACCAGCCAGCTCTAGAGCACACTAATCAGAGGTTAGGTGTCTTCTTCTTCTTCTTCTTCTGGCTGGGTACGGGCGCGTGTTCGCGGGGACCGCGCCCTCCACCAGCGTGACGGCGTGGTCGTACTGGCGATGCGGAGGGAGCCCATGCGGTGCCGCGAACACGTCGGCGAATTCCGCGAGCAGGTCCGTGAGCGGTGTTTGACTTGCACATTTGCGAGCCGGACGCAGTGCGGGGCCGCAGGTGTCCACCATGGCCATGGCCCAAACGTCGTTGCCGGCGATCATCTTGCGCAGCTCCTCGGACCCGACGGCCTTGAGCGAGGTGGCCGGCTTGGGGAACACGCCGCGCAGAGTGACCTCTTCGCCATCGTGCTAGAACTTCACCCACCTGTCCTGCCAGTGGCACGTCATCGGACTGTTCTGGGCAAGCCAGTCCATCCCTAGAATGCCGTCGTACGTTCCGATCTCCAGCTTGCGCATGGGCGTCGCGAAGGTGTGGCCCTGCATCCACCACTTGAGGCCGGGCACCATGCGCGTGTAGGTAAGCTTGTCGCCGTTGGCCACGCGCACCTCTGTCGGCGGCATCTCTTCGGTGGCGAGGCCGAGGCGATCGACAAACGCCTTGTTGGCGAAGCTGTGGGTGCTGCCCGAATCGAGCAACAGGAGCATGACCTGGTTTCCGACGAGGGCGCGCAGCCTGATTGTGGTCGTGGAATCCGTGCCGTCGAGCGCCTGCGACGAGAGGAGACAGCATTCTGGCGCGTCCGCGGCCAGAGCAGGGGGTTGCGCCGTCGGGCCCGGGTCGTCGAGCAGCTGTATGGCATGGATGGTGTCGTCTGAGAGCACCTCACCGTGGTCACCCACGTTGATTGTGAGCAGTTGCGCGGGCTGGGCGCAGCGATGCTCTCTGGAGTAGTGATCGCCGCACTTGAAGCAGAGGTTGTTCGTGCGACGGAAATCGCGTAGCTGCCGTTCCCGCGCGTACTCGTCTCCTTGGGCGCGAACCGGCGCGGCCACGACACGCTTTGGCAGTGCCGCTGCAGCTGCTGTTGGTGGTGGGCGGCCCGCAGGCGTGATGCGGGGTCGCGCGCGGGTCGTGCCCAGCTCTTCCTCTTGGATGCGCGCGAGCACCGAGGCGCGTGTGATGCTTGAAGGTGCTTGAAGACGCACCGGGGCACGCAGCTCGTCCTTCAGGCCGAGGAGGAACTGCGTCACGAAGAACTTGGTGTTGATTGACGGATCGAGCACGAGCAAGTGGTACATTTGCTCGTCGAACGCGGCGCTGTACTTGGCGACGGTGCCTGTTTGGCGGAGTTGAAGCAGCTTGTGCATCACCACCTCAAACTCGTCGGTGCCGAACTCCTCCAGGATCGCCGACGTGAAGACGTCCCACGTGATGTTGCGATGCGTCTGACGGAACGCTTGAAGCCAGTGCGCGGCCTGGCCGTCGATATAGAGCGCCGCGGTGGCGACCCAGTGGTGGGCAGCCACCTTGTAGAGCTCGAAGTAGGCGAGGCAACGGTCCAGCCACAAGTATGGTGCTGTACCGTCGAACTTGGGAAAATCGTGCTTCGGGGGTTTGTGGAACTCGTTGGTGTGGTAGCCCGTCGGAGACGCGGTCGGCGCGGCGACAAATCCGCCCTGTGGTGGCACGGGAAGGAGAGGCGGGCGGTGGTCGCCCAGACGTGCGTGCGACGACAACGGGCGTGCCAGATCTGGTACGGGGCGCGGCGATGGAGGAGGAGGAGGGGGCGGTGGAGGTTGCTGTTGAGGTTGCGCGGGCTGGTGAAGATGCGTGGTGACCGAGCCTGATTGAGAGGCCGATCCTTCCACCGTCTTGCGGGTGAGGTCGAGGTCCGCCTGGGTCAGATCAAGCTGCCGCGAGAGGCCGCGCATCTCCTGCGAGATCTGCGCGTTGAAGGCGGCCTGGAGCTCGATCTGTTTCTCGTGCGCCACCTTCTGGTCGTCGATTCTGGCGAGCAGCGTCTCCAGCATCTTGGTGATGTTGGTGTTCCCCTCGTCCATGGCGGCGAGAACTTGCCGCGTCGCCGCCGAAGCCTTGGAAGGAGCCGTTGTCCTGCTCGAAAGGGCGTCGAACCCCGCGACGGATTTCATGCGGCTCGCCGGAGCAAACCACACCGGCGCGGTGGATGTTACCGATTCCCAATCAAGCAAGGAAGAAAAATTTCGGCGGTTTGATGGCTCTGATTACCAATTGTAATACCCCAGGAGGGAGAAGAGGGAGAGGAGATCCAGATCAAGGCAAGAGGGGAGAGGATGGCTTGGAGAGGAAGAAGGAGGATGGATTGCAGAGGAAAGTTTCAGACACAAGAATTGTCAACAAGCACACACACCCACGGCCACAGGCGGCCTCCTTTTACACCACCCACTCACGCCACTTGGCTGGCCAGCTGGTTGGGCCCACCAGCCAGCTCTAGAGCACACTAATCAGAGGTTAGGTGTGACACTCTTGATCAGGATAGATGTTTATAAATGTATAATAGTCCTTTCACAAATTTAGTAGGTCATTGTAAGAATTTCATTTACCCAATCCTCCTCTCCCATATTTTTCTTAGTTCTTACAATGCGAAGACGATGCTATAGAAAACAAAGCCCTTCTGTTGCAGCAAATAATTTATTTAGTTGTTCCACAAAGATATAATCAATTCGTTGAATGCCACTCAAAATGTGTTAGTTGTTGCAAACTTGATTAGTCTGAAAGAATATACTTCAAATTTTTTATCAAGCATGAAACTGAGTGATTCAGACCATGTTGGTTGATATGCCAGTTGCACCGCGCTAACCAAGTTCCATAATGTGGAAATCTTGGCATCTTAATCAACTATTGCAAATTCATAGGTCCATAAGGAGTACAGTAAAAATATATACATGAAGTGTTTGTTATCTGTGTGGATCATCTCAATTGTTTATGACTTGATAAATAAGTAGATGATCTTTTTGTATGGCGACTCTTGCATCCTATGATTGACATCTATTTATAAAGAGAGAAAACGACAGTCCAGCACTCTTGCTAGACTTGTGAGTTGTGATTAAGGATCTTAGTTTCTTCTCCTAGAGCTTTTCTTGTTCAAAGTGGTTATGTGGGTTTGCCTCTTTGCAATGCACCATGTTTATATGTAATTTTGCCATCTGAATCTGAGTTTTATTTGAATTTTAACTCTTCCCTGGAGGTGTCTTAGAACAGCTACAAGTTAACAGAGCCTTTTCTGCCTTTCCTGACGTTGCCTGCATCCATGCTCAAATCCTCAATTGTAAGTTTCTCTTCTTACCATATACCTGCTTGATTTTGGGTTGTTAGGAACAAACAGATCTTCATTTGTATCATCACGTCAGTATTACAAAATTTATAGTATTGTCAGGTGAATTTTCCCTCCTCTTTTACTCCGGTTCTTTGGTAAGTCAGGCTGCAGGGGAGTAAAAAAACATTTGTTTTTTTCGTCCTTGCTCTACTGGTTTACCTAAACAGACCATGCACTTTACAACCTGTGGCTATTTCTGTCACGTGCAACACATATTTTCCTGTGCTTAGGTCAGCTTAGGAAGTTAGAATGGCCCATCAACTGTTGACAAAGGTCAACACATGCTGAATAACCATTTAACTAACTTTGATGCATTCTTCCATACAACTGCATTACTTCTGGAGTTAATGCATTCACTGATTCACATGGGCGATATGAACAATTGAAGTTTGACAATGACATCAAATTATGTATCTTTTTTTAAAAAGGGGATGGCCCCGGCCTCTGCATCAAACGATGCACACAACCATTTTATTCAAAATAAAAGGTCAAAGTCACCGAGTACCAAAAGGTTTACAGCAAAAATGCAAAATACGACGAAACCGGTCAAAAACAAGATTACATAGCTCATAGCTCGTCCACAATCAAATTATTTATTTTGTAATGATTACTCCATCAATACTACATTCTAGTGTTTTCTGAAGGAAAAAGTCTAAATAAAAAAATGATATCGACTGCTGTTGCTATCAGATTGTATTGTTTTGATTTGAAAGAGCGAACCGTTTCTGATCACATCTTGGGATCACATCTTGAAGAGAGAGCTTTGTACTGTCTCTGTTCAGTTTGCACCTATCAGAAATGCCACTTCAGAGTTCCTTACTAATATATTGACATGTAACTTGTTGCCTAGGGTTTGCTTGTGTGGCAGTGTTGCCTGACGTGCTGTTCTTCCTTAGGTCAAGCCTGTCCTTCTCAATTACCGAACCACAAAAGAACCGTCCAATTTCATGCTTTTGTTCCTGTAGGTATTGCAATCAATTGGTGGACCCATGCCAATTGCTTGCACCGGAATAGTTAGTGTGATGTAACCCTCTTATTTCCGATTTAGCCTACTAAAAATGGTCAACAACAGAAGCTGCTGCTATGAATTGGTATTGCACCTCTGCCTCATTTTCTGAATGAAGAAGAAACTCGCCATCTACCTTGCTTGCTTCATGGAAACAGGTACTGGTTCCAAGTGCAGCTAGCCTGAGCATAAAGCCACACATACTCAGATTTCAGATTGCGACTACATGAAAACTAGATAAGGGGTTTGTCTAGTGAATAGTCATCAACATGAATCAACTTCCATTCTTGCTGAATGAAGCAATCAATAAGATTAATCCTTCGCGACACTAGATTTGCCCATATTTCTGAAATTTCTTAGTTGTAAGCTAGTGACTTCTCAGCTATCTTTCTTTGCATTGCTGCTTCAACTGATTTTCTTTTGATGTTCAATTCCAAAAATGATCTTAAGCATTGTTCAACCTTTAGGATTTGCCCTCTTAAAGGCATGCTTATAAGAATTTGGTAGGAGCGTTGCTTCAATTTCCAAATGAACAGTTAAATTCCTCCATCCCCTGTGAGGCCTTAGTCATGACTTACCATGAAATCCAAGCTTATAGTTCCCAGAGATAAGTGAGGGAGTTATGGATTTCTTACTCAGAGTTTTCGAAGGCCGTCTTAATGTGTTGATGGTTCCAGAGAAAAGCAGTAGCGTTATTTGGAATCATTTGAAGACAGAAACAGATGAATTAGAGTTTACACATTTCGTTGTGAACTGAAGAGATATTGGCTCTGTCTTCCATAACCTCAACTGGAAATCCTAAATTGATGTTTCCTGACCACCTACAGCATTTTAGACTGTTACCATAACTGGCAGTTGGCAGTTACTCCCCCAGATTTTCTTTTCTAAAAGCATTCAATCACTGATTTGAGCCGCATCTATCATTCAATTTTTTTTAGATATGGACCTGGAACAACGAGTTCACATTAATTTTCCTAACAGGCAGATAGCGCTACATTTCAGTATGAATGAATATATACCCTAAATGATGCCGAATGAATTGGCATCTTAATCAAGTCCTTTGATATAGCATAGGGTCTACAAATTAGCAGGAACGCATGGCAGGCAGTGTGACATGTTGCATAGCCTCTTGTCCACCATATCAAGGGGGCCTACTGATAGTGCGCTTGTGGGGAAAATTTCCATTGAATAGTTGGTTACAATTCTTTTTTGCCATTAAATGTAGACGTGCCTATGATGCGACAGGCAACATGCAATTATGAGGATCATGCTGTATTTTTGTTTGTTTTATGTGTGCATTACTGAGCTGAGCTAATGACGTTTCTCATTGCTCAAACAGTAGCATCCTGCATTGGACTTGCTATGTGACTCTGAATGAAAGCTCTGCAATGATCAATGGTATTTCACAGAGGATTCAGGGGTGTGAATAGCTAAAAGACTCCTGGTTTGCTTATAATTCTAGATTATAGTTACAAAGTTTTTTTGTGCAAAATGGTCATTCATATCCTAGCAGGTACAACTTTAAAAGAATCCAAATGAACATGCTCATTGTGTTAGTATCCTCTTGATGCTTCATTGTGTCAATAAATCCACCTGTTATCGAAAAAGAATTGCTAGGTGAAGTATATACATGTAACTTTTGGTTAAAAATGTGACTATCTGTGATCTGTGCAGAAGCAAAAGTAAATATGGTACCTTTTTGGCACATGTCGTAAATTGTAAAATTTTAACTGAGTTTTACATACCCACTCCATGGCTACGTTTAAATACAAATTCAATGGTACGCTTTTTGGTTAAAAATGTGAATATTTTTAAACACAAATTCAATGGTATGTTTTTGTTGACAGATAGCCCATGTTTCTGCTTTAAATAATAATAATAATAATAATAATAATAATAATAATAATAATAATAATAATAATAATAATAATAATAATAATAATAATAATAAGAACCCAAATTCATGTCCATGAGGACTTGAACCCAAGTGGTTGGTTTGTACTGTCTGTACATCCAATTCCCCACCAAGTGAGGCTAAATAAAATTTGAAGAGAGGGAGTGAGGCAAGACAATAGTTTAGGGGAGCAAATTTAACCTTTTTCTTTTTTTAGCAAACTCTACAGCTATCTTCAAGCAGTTACTGGTATAAGCACTGTACCCTGCAGTTTGCTACCTTTCTGTCAGTCTGTGCACTGATATGCTGCAACTTGTTTCTCCCTGTACACTTACAGACTAATCTTCTGAGTTTGATAACATTTGTTAGAGAATGGTATCCATCACATTCTTGCAACAATAAGATGCAAGTAACAGGTGTTAAGTCTCAACTGGAGACTGAGGGCATTGCCGGTGGTGCCTTTGGGTCAAAGTCCTCAACTACAAAAGAGTTGGCTGGCTGAGGTGGTCCTTGTGGTGTTAATTTGGTTAGTGGTTGGGAGGTAAGCAGCTAACTCTGTGAGCTGATCATATTGCACACTAGTACTTTCATGTGAACTAAGATATGAACAAGTTAAAGCACTGTTTAGGGGTGTCCTTTCTGTGACCACCTTTTGAGCCATTAGCGCTGGCTGTTCACTTGTGAGTAATGTGTATCCCAGGCTCTTTAATTTTGTATCAGCAGCTGCGTATGGTCTACACATCTGGTTCCAGTCTTGCTTTTGAATAGATGAAGTATTCTATCACTGGAGATCCTTTTTTTATACAAGTAATTAGTGCTTTGGTTGCAGATTAAGTAAATATGTAATACCTTTTAAGCTTTTAAGTGTTGATACTCACTAGTTTTAACCCGCGCAGAATGTGGCAGACAAATTGTTACATCTGTCTGTCTACAGGCGTCGTTTTAAACTTTTAGTACTACCTAATCAAGTCATCTACTGTCATGTGCCTGTGCAATGTTTCCTCCTTATATCACCTTTAATCAAGGCAAAATCTGGACCAGCGAGTACCTATTGCACTAATGGGTCATTAGTACGCTGACAGAGATATTTTGAAATAGGAATTCTAAAGCGCATACTATTCGGAGCAGAACGGTAATTTCTTGAATGAAGTAGATGAATGTAATTTGTCTAATAACCACGCATGCTACTTTAATTATTGTTTCCACTTTTCTTCGATTAAATGGTTCAGTTTTGATTAGCAACTCATTGGATTTTAAATATGGTAGTAAGAAGTTGCAACGGCGCCATGTGGCGTTTGCACAAATTCCTTGATTTTCTAGCATAGCAGGTGCTGGGACTTGTCAAACAAGAGCTTAGTTTCCATAGAAGTATACACAATTATATGAGATACTTTGGTTGGCATAATAAACCAAACCATGTTACTGATAATTTTTGTATTAGAAAACTGACAAATACTCTTCCCGTTCCATCACAAGTGTCGTGGTTTTAGTTCAAACTGAAACCACGACACTTGTGATGGAACGGAGGGAGTAGTAATTTTAAAAAACTGGAAAGCGAAGTTTCCTCTAGTCAATGGCAATTGTTCATCGATTCAAAGATTGATGCATGACACTTGTGTGTGCCTTCAGATCTCCCCTTAGTTCATACTGTTGGAATAATTATGCATCTCTGGGATGCCATTAGCAGGAACAGATTGCATCTAGATCACCTAAAAGCATGAACAGAGAAGGGTTTAGGGGATCATTACATGTCACGGGAGTGGACATGATCGCCTGCTCGGTGCAGGCGTGATGCAGGGGTGATGTAGTCGAAGTAGATGTTCTCCTCGACGTCCTGATTCCTTCAGGACGCCACCGGGACTGGCCGGGGACCGCGGCGGCGGCTGGCTTTGGTCTTCCCGTCGCTGCAGCGCTCCCCCTGATCGGATGGGGTGAGAGAATATCGGGAGGGGAGTGAAACCGTACGTGAATTGTGATCGCGCAGGTGGCCAGCTCTCTCCCGTATCCCTTTTAATATGGCGCCGGCGACAGGGGACCCAAAACCTGAGTTGGTTTTTGGGCGCCCCCGATCAGGGCGCATTAGTTCTGATCGAGGCTCACGTATGTTGGTACGTGGACCCTTCACTTATCGTTATCCCTTCTTTCCCTTTTTTCGGTTAGACTAATAGATCTAATCTGGCTTGTTTAAGCCGTCAGATCAAAACCAACATTCTCCCCCTTGATCGTTAGGCTTAACTTCATTCGCCCATTCTACATAGGAATGATGTACCAAAGTGAGGTGTTACAACAGCTCAAAACGCCATAGAACCTCAACACTTATAGTACACCCGCCTATTTCGAAATGGAAAACATTTTACTAATTGGGGAGTGGTTCATTTTAATGGTCCTCTTATTCCAGAATCATAAGGCTTCCAGTAGTCCTATGCCGGCAACATGCTCACGAAAAATACTAGGTGGTAAGCCTTTTGTTAGCGGATCCGCAAGCATATGCTTCGTTCTTATGTGTTTAACATCAACTGTTTGATCCTGGATTCTATCTTTCACAACACGATACTTTATGTCAATGTGTCTGGCAGTATTACTTGACCTGTTGTTACTCGTATAGAAAACTGCTGGTTCATTATCGCAGTACAATAAAATTGGTTTAGATATGCTGTCAACCACTTTAAGTCCGGGTATAAAATTCTTTAGCCATACAGCCTGCCCGGTGGCCTCATAACATGCTACAAATTCTGCTTGCATCGTAGATCCAGCAGTTAACGTTTATTTGGAGCTTTTCCACGATATAGCTCCTCCCGCGAGTGTGAATATATAACCTGACGTGGATCTCATACTATCCACACACCCGGCAAAATCAGAGTCTGAATAACCAACAATTTCTAGGTTATCAGTTCTTTTATATGTAAGCATGAAGTCCTTAGTTCCTTGCATATAACGCAAGACTTTCTTTGCGGCCTTCCAGTGGTCCGGTCCTGGATTTGATTGGTATCTGCCAAGCACCCCGGTTACAAAACATAAGTCTGGGCATGTACACACTTGAGCATACATGATGCTTCCAACAGCTGAAGCATAAGAAACCGACTTCATCTGATCAGTTTCACATTGGTTCCTCGGACATTGAAATGTCCCAAACTTATCGCCCTTAACTATAGGAGCAGGTGAGGGTGAGCACTTATGCATATTGAATTTTTTCAGTACTCTCTCAAAGTATGCCTTTTGAGATAGTCCTAACGTTCCTCTGGACCTATCTCGATGAATCTCGATGCCGAGGACATACGAGGCTTCACCAAGATCTTTCATATCAAAACTGGATGACAGAAAATTCTTGGTCTCATGCAGCATATCCTTATCGCTACATGCCAACAATATGTCATCAACGTATAGGACTAAAAATGTGAACCTACTGCCTTTAAACTTAACGTATATGCAGTTGTCCACAACATTTTCAGTGAAACCAAAAGTTTTGATAATTTTATCAAACTTGAGGTACCACTCTCTTGAAGCTTGCTTCAAGGCATAAATTGATTTCTTTAGACGACATGCTAAATGTTCCTTTCCTTCCACAACAAAGCCTTCTGGCTGAGCCATGTAGACATCTTCTTTTAAGTCACCATTTAGAAATGCCGTTTTAACATCCATTTGGTGTAGTTCCAGGTCGTAATGAGCTACTAATGCCATTATGATTCTGAAAGAATCCTTGGTTGACACAGGAGAGAAAGTTTGCTTATAATCAATGCCTTCTCTTTGTGTATACCCTTTTGCCACTAGCCTTGCCTTGAACCGTTCGACATTCCCTTTGGAATCATACTTGGTTTTGTAGACCCACTTGCAGCCTACTTTCTTAGCTCCATCGGGAACTTCTACTAAGTCCCATACATCGTTTGAGCCCATAGATTTCAACTCGTCTTCCATGGCAACCAACCATTTGGACGAATTTTCGCTTTTAATGGCTTCCTTATATGAGGTTGGATCCTCCACCTTTCCCATATCATTCATGTCCTCCATAAAAAAAGTGATATAATCATCTGATATGGCTTTCTTCCTCTCACGCCGTGGTCTACCCATGGGCGGAGGTGGTGGTGGAACATCATCATTTTCATTATTTTCTCGGAGATCCTCATTTGTGTTTGGATTCTCATTATTAGTTTCTGGATCACCATTCGACTGAGAGACTGAACCGTGAGATTCAGGATCATCAGATGTCACATTTCTTCGTATTGGAAAAACAATCTCTTGGATAGTCGGGGATGGTACACAAACCCGCTTCTCCTCAAGATCGATCTCCCTTAAATTTGTGACCTCATTATCCTCAAAAAATACCGCTTGTCTAGTCTCCACAAACTTGGTGGTGTGACTTGGACAATAAAAACGATATCCCTTTCCCCTATGAGGGTATCCAATGAAGAAACAGCTAACTGTTTTTGGATCCAATTTCTTAAGTTGTGGATTGAAAACTTTAGCTTCAGTAGGGCAACCCCACACCCGTAAGTAATTCAAGCTCGGTTTCTTTCCCGCCCACATCTCGTAAGGTGTGTTAGGTGCTGACTTAGTTGGAGCAAGATTTAGTATGTGTGCAGCTGTCTTTAATGCCTCTATCCAAAAGCTTACTGGTAAACTCGAGTGACTAAGCATGCTTCGCACCATATCCATAAGGGTGCGGTTGCGGCGCTCGACCACACCATTTTGTTGTGGTTCACCAGGCATTGAGTACTGAGCAATGATTCCATTTTCAGATAAGAACTTGGCAAAAGGTCCAGGAATCTGCCCATAAGGAGCATGCCTACCATAATACTCTCCCCCGCGATCAGACCGTACAACTTTGATTTTTGCGTTCAGTTGATTTTCAACCTCCGCTTTATAGACTTTGAATTTCTCCAAAGCTTCCGATCGGTCACGTATGGGATAAATATACCCATAGCGGGAAAAGTCATCTGTGAATGTAATGAACGAATCAAAACCATCTACAGACTTAACATTAAGGGGTCCACACATGTCGGTGTGAATTAATTCTAAAACCCTTGTGGCTCTAACTGCTCCTTTCTTAATTGTTTTTGCAAATTTTCCTTTAATGCAGTCGACACATTTGTCTGCATCTGAGAAGTCTAATGGGAGGAGTATTTCATTTTTAACTAAGCGTTCCATTCTCCCCCTCGAAATGTGGCCCAAACGACAATGCCACAATTTCGAAGAATTACTTACTCCTTTCCATTTCTTCTCAACATTAATTTCATCACTCACATGCATAACTGAATCATTATGAAGAGATAACATGTATAGTTGGCCTCGTCTAACACCGATGCCTACATTCTTATTACATTTGATCAAAGCAAATTGTTTCTTGCCAAAATGGCACTCATACATATCATCATCTAAACGAGAAACTGAAATCAAATTCCTACTTAAGGTAGGCACATAAATAACATTATTCAATCTAAGAGTGTGGCCAGTGTGTAGCTCCAACGTGAGAGATCCCACAGCTTCAACATCGGCCTCAACTCCGTTCGCAACCTTAAGCTTTCTTGTTCCTCCTCTTATGGTTTGGATCGTATCGAATCCCTGCATAGAGTTAGCAACGTGAGTGGTTGCCCCTGAATCAATCCACCATGACTTTATTGAAAAATCAACATAAAGTGATTCATCTACAAAAGTAATTTCATCAATACCTCTTTTGTTCATCCATTTTAGAAAGCCTGGGCAGTCCCTTTGATAGTGTCCCTCTTCTTTGCAGAAGTTACAAGCATTTTCTCCAGCAGTGGAGCTGCTAGGAGCAGAAGAAGAACCACCGGCTTCTTTACCCTTGAATGCCTTAGGGTTGAATGGCTTAGTGCCTGCTTTCTTGACTTGCCTTTTCTGAGGCTTAGGGAAACCTTGTCCGTCATGCTTTCTCTTGTTAGAGCCAACATGAAAGACATGGTCTTTCTTCTGCCTCATGATCCTTTCTTCCTCCTGGACGATCCTTGCGGTCATCTCAGAGAGTGGCCATTTTTCCTTTAGAGAGTTATAATTGACCTTAAATTGTTCAAACCCTTTAGGAAGAGACTCAAGAATAATTATGACAAGAAGGGCTTCACTTAAAGAACACTCCAAAGCCTTAAGCTTGGTGAAAGCATTTACCACCCTCAATATGTGCTGCCTAACATTTCCGTCAATAGTGTATTTCTGAAGAAGTTTAGCAAAAAGCTCATGAGCATACACTTTGTCGGAGCCTTTAAATTGCTCCTCCATTTCAATGAGGAAATATTTAGCAGTATCTTTCTTAGGGAGTGCTTCAGAAATGTCCGGCGATATTGTCGCTTTCATGATGAGAAGCGCAATATGGTTGGACTTATTCCACTTTTCCATCTTAACATCATACTCCTTCTTGAGTTCTGCATACCCTGTGACACCTGCCACAGGTGCCACAGGTTTTTCTTCCCTCAAGGCATAGTCAAATTCATTACAACCCAAACATAATTCGACTTGGGACTTCCAACGAGGGAAGTTACTCCCCGTAAGTGGTTCGATCGTGTCGGACCGGAATGGAGCGGAAGCTGAAATCATCATAAAAGTTCATAAGTAAACTTGCATGATTATAAATTTACGTTGGTAAATAAACAAACATGACAAGTATTTAATTTCAACTCCATGTCAAAACACCGTTGGGCAGAAAAAACATGGAATTAAAATATCATAGGGGATGACTCATAATAATAAAACAACATTGGTCCGAATTAAAATTAGAGTCATTTCATTCTCAATTTAAACATCAACATAAAAAAATATTATCATTATTTGATGTCTAAAAAAAAGTTCATCATCCAAAAACACATAATAAATCCTGAATAAAATATCTCGTTGGTTCAATTTTACCCAGAATAATAATGTGTTCATTATATTTTTATGCATTTTCTGTTTTAAACGGTGAAAAAACATAATAACTATTAACTTTAACGCACCGGAAAAACAGAAAATGGCGACACTGATTTTGGCCCAAGAACCCCACGGGCCACGGCTGTCCGAAATGCAGCTCAGTCCAGTAGCGTTTTTTCTTTTTTTGCTGGACTAAAACAACCTGGGCTGAAGCCCGCGACCGGATATGGCCCGTTAAACCCCCGACGGCCCGGCTGGGAGCCGCGCGTCGCTTACAGCCATTCGATTGAATCGGACGGTCCGTATCGCTCCCGATCGGAACAATACAGCCGCCCGATCCAGAACCCTAGCTCAGTTCCCCCGACCCCCTGCATCTCAAGCTCGCGAAGAGAGCGGCGGCACTACGGCGGCTCGAGGCGCGCCGGCCATGGCTGCGCGGCGGCTGCGCTCGCCGGAGGAGCGTGCAGCAGGATGAATCCCGTGCGCTCCCCCGTCGAACGTGGCCCCGGCGTCCGTGCTTCATGGCGCATCAAGGGAGGAGGGACGCCGGCCACCGCGACATGAGGGGCGACGGCGATGAGTAGACGTTCCGCGCGTCGCTCCGGTGGAAGGCGACGGCGTCGCGGCGTCTCCGCCCTCGCACTACGATGGACGCAGTGCGGGCCCCGAAGGGAAAGGCGGCTACGCGGCGCATTAGGTGAGCCTATGCCTCATTCTTCTCCAATTCGTGTTCATCAGTGCTTATTTTGGATGAAAAAACAGCCCTAATTGCAAAATGAGTGTTCTTTCGAATTGGGGATAAAAACTAGGGTTCTACCGAATTGGGGAAAAAATCTAGGGTTCTTCAAACATGGGGTTTGCCACTGTTTGTGTTCTCTTAACCCCCTGTCTACTAATTATATGATGCATACGGAAACAGGAATGTCACATGGTCAATTTTAATCAACTTAGCATAAAAGTGAGCATTAGATCTTAACTTGGATTAATTAAAATTGATGAAACCATGGTGGCAGTACTGATCCGTAGCAAATTGGAATTAAAACATCATCAACAGTGGGCAATTGACATCAATCATCAAAAACAGTAGCAAGATCATGGGGCTATAACTTTCAATCTTGATCATGAACCCTAAACCTGATATGATCTAAAACTTGATGTTGATCTACAGATCAATAATATAGGGACCTACTGCAATCAAAATTGGCGACTGATACCAATGTTGGAATAATTATGCATCTCTGGGATGCCATTAGCAGGAACAGATTGCATCTAGATCACCTAAAAGCATGAACAGAGAAGGGTTTAGGGGATCATTACATGTCACGGGAGTGGACATGATCGCCTGCTCGGTGCAGGCGTGATGCAGGGGTGATGTAGTCGAAGTAGATGTTCTCCTCGACGTCCTGATTCCTTCAGGACGCCACCGGGACTGGCCGGGGACCGCGGCGGCGGCTGGCTTTGGTCTTCCCGTCGCTGCAGCGCTCCCCCTGATCGGATGGGGTGAGAGAATATCGGGAGGGGAGTGAAACCGTACGTGAATTGTGATCGCGCAGGTGGCCAGCTCTCTCCCGTATCCCTTTTAATATGGCGCTGGCGACAGGGGACCCAAAACCTGAGTTGGTTTTTGGGCGCCCCCGATCAGGGCGCATTAGTTCTGATCGAGGCTCACGTACGTTGGTACGTGGACCCTTCACTTATCGTTATCCCTTCTTTCCCTTTTTTTCGGTTAGACTAATAGATCTAATCTGGCTTGTTTAAGCCGTCAGATCAAAACCAACACATACATCACCTGTCTATTAAAGAGCAATTGAATACTTGATGATGACATTATCCTTACACTACTATATGCCTCACCTTCAATGCATAATTGTATGCTTGCTCCTGAGGATATCCCTTAGGGTCCCCTCCACCCCCACACCCCCAAATTGGTGAACCAGGGCTCAACTTGGAGCCCATGCCTTCATTCCTGAAGGAGATGGCAACTTATGTCTGTCAATCGATGACATTTGAATATGTGCATGGTACAAATATATGCAGGCACGCGAAGATCGACTACTTTTGATGTCGGTGCTGGCAAACTACTTCAGGTATAGCTTAGCACAAAACATGTGTTACCTGAAATGGCAGGAAGTATTAACATAAGAAAATGTATTGCTATTGTGCGAAAGGCGAGAAGCGTCGTGCCCTGATCGGGTCGCGCCTGCGTGTTATATAGACAGGGGCTTATCCCTGGATATGCATACAAGTAGTTTGGAGAGATTACATCTCGAGGAGCAAGGAAGAGATAAAAGATAGAGATAAGTACATGCGGTTTAGAAAGAATCTAAACTATCTCCTAACTACCTCCTGTCGAAGCTACGTGAGCTACGTGACACAAGTCATCGTGACATGATGATGTTTAACACCCTCCCTTAATCACAACTTGGACAAGTTGAGATTATGTTTGAACTCTTCAAAGCTCCGTGTAGGTAAAGCCTTGGTAAACCCATCTGCAAGCTGACCTCTGGAATGAACAAACCGGATTTCCAATTGTTTGTTAGCAATACGTTCTCTGACAAAATGGAAATCAATTTCAATATGTTTTGTTCTGGCATGGAAAACTGGATTTGCAGAGAGATATGTAGCACCAAGATTATCACACCATAAGCATGGTGCTGGGATTCGTCTTATGCCAAGCTCTCTGAGTAAAGACTGAACCCATATAATTTCTGCCGTTGCATTTGCCAAGGCTTTATACTCTGCTTCTGTACTTGACCTGTAGCTTGTTTCTTGGCACACCAAGATATAAGATTTGGTCCAAAGAAGATTGCAAATCCACCTATAGACCGTCTATCATCCAGACATCCTGTCCAGTCAGAGTCAGAAAAAGCACTAAACAGAGTTGATGGAGACTTGCTGAAAGTAAGACCAGTGTTCAGAGTATTTTTGATATATCTGACTATGCGTTTGGCTGCAGTCCAATGAACTGTTGTAGGAGCATGAAGAAACTGGCATACTTTATTAACAGCAAATGAAATATCTGGTCTTGTAAGCGTCAAATATTGAAGTGCACCTACCAGACTTCTGTAGTTTGTGCTGTCCTCTTGATTCAAGGGATCTCCTTCTATAAGTGACAATTTTTCTAAACTAGATAAGGGAGTGGGTGATGGTTTACACCCTTGCAACCCTACTCGTTTGACTAGGTCAGTAGCGTACTTTTCTTGAGAAAGATGAAGATCATTACCATGTTTCTTGACTTCAATCCCTAAGAAAAAATGCAAGTCTCCAAGATCCTTCAAAGCAAACTCAACACTCAAGTCCTTTAATAGTCTTGCCACTGCCTCATCAGATGAGCTTGTAACAATTATATCATACACATAAATAAGTACAAATATAGATGTATTTGACCTATTGTATATAAACAGGGAAGTGTCAGACTTAGAAGGAATGAAACCGAGAGCTTGCAGTTTATGACTGAGCCTGGAATACCATGCTCTAGGAGCTTGCTTCAACCCATAAATGGCCTTATCAAGCCTGCAGACATGAGTGGGAAATTTTCTGTTTTCGAACCCAGGAGGCTGTTTCATGTAGACTTCTTCCAGAACACCATGGAGAAACGCGTTCTGTACGTCTAGTTGCCTGAGACTCCATCCTCTTGAAACGGCAATAGACAGAACAAGACGAATGGTAGCAATTTTCACAACTGGACTAAAGGTATCTTCATAATCTATGCCATACCTTTGTTTAAATCCTTTTGCAACCAGTCTAGCTTTATAGCGATCTATTGTTCAATCAGATTTTCTTTTTATTCTGAATACCCATTTGCAATCTATCAAATTTTTATCTTGCTTTGGGGGAACCAGATGCCATGTTTTGTTCTTCTGAAGAGCCATGTATTCTTCTTCCATAGCCCTTTTCCACTTCAAATCACCAAATGCTTCTTGCAAAGAAGTCGGTTCACCTGTGGTACATGCCATGCCAAACTTGGTAATATGCTTGTAATTGACAGGTTTAATTACCCCTTTTTGAAGATGTGTACGTGTTTGTGAAGCAGGTACAGCCGCTGGATCCACAGAAGATCCATCAACCGCCTCGGATCCTGCACCAGATCTGTCTACAGGAGATGATGAAGCGCCGGGATCTTCTGCGGCTTCAGCTGATGAAGAGGACACGTGACCCGGCACAGAAGGTTCGGACCCGGCCCCTGCCAATGGCTCGTCAGGGGGCAATGATGACACCGGCCGACAAGGATCTGCGCTGGATCCCGAGCCGATGAGGGGATCAGGCCGACCGGTGGAGTGGCTCGTGGAACGGAGCGCATAGCAGCAGTCCACTCCAATGGGCCACCGGCTCAGGGGCGGCGCAGTGGCCGGTGCTGATTGGCGCGGCCTGGTGTCTGCTGCGTGACGAACGGGAGAAGCCCGCGTGGCGGATGCGGGACCGCCGCTGCTGGCGCGGCTGTCGCCTGGTGCGCCCGCACGGTCGCTGCTGCCTGCTGGCGCTGAACCCGAGGCGCAGGTTTCCTGCAACAACACGGATCCCGCAGAGGATTGCGCAGCAGTCTGCGGCGGTGATGATCCCGAGGGGGATATGCTCCCTGGTGCTGGACACATGAAATACTGCCTGTTTAGGGTGATTTCTTCACCATTTTGCACCATTTCTTCGCCATTTTCTTGTCCTGTTTCACCACAAAACTCAGCTAGACTGGTGTTATGAGGGTTAGTCAATGTTGTATCATCACAATTATTTCCCCGTGAGTCTGCGCCGGTTAGGTGAGATGGGAGAAGAAGAATTTCTTGACGTAGAAGAGCGCCGGCATTAGGATGTAGATCAGAAAATGGAAATTTTGTTTCATCAAAGACTACATCACGAGAAATATATACTCGGTCAGTAGAGACATCAAGGCATTTGACACCTTTGTGTTGAGCACTATACCCTATAAAGACACACTGTTTTGATCGAAACATGAGCTTACGCTTGTTGTATGGGCGCAGATTTGGCCAACAGGCACACCCAAACACACGAAGAGTGGTGTAGTCGGGTTTAGTATGAAGGAGACGTTCCATAGGCGTTTTATTATTAATGACACGACTAGGTAACATGTTTATGATGTGCACGGCTGTGAGGAAAGCCTCATCCCAGAATTTTAAGGGCATGGATGCGCCGGCTAAAAGAGAGAGACCAACCTCTACAATATGACGGTGTTTGCGTTCAACATACTTGTTCTGTTGGTGAGCATGTGGGCATGACACATGGTGAGAAATACCAAGTTTTTGGAAGAAGGAATTTAATTTTTTGTATTCCCCTCCCCAATCGGATTGGACAACAATGATCTTGCTATCGAATTTACGTTCAACGAGTGCTTGGAAATTTTGAAAGACTGGAAAAACATCGGATCGTTTTTTAAGTAGATAAATCCAAGAGAATTTACTATAGTCATTGATAAAACTTACGTAGTAAGTGTGTCTCCCTACAGAAGAAGGGGCCGGACCCCAAACATCAGAGAAAATAAGTTGCAATGGTTTAGTAGAAACACTCATAGAGATAGGATATGGTAACTAATGATTTTTAGCTCTTTGGCAAGAATCACAAACTGTTTCAACATTACGCTCTCCAACATATGGGAGCTTATTTTTCCTAAGCACTTGTTCTACTAAAGAAAAAGATGCATGCCCTAGACGATCATGCCACCGGGTTGAAGATAACTTGGTGACAACACATGCTGTTTTATTGAATCTCCTAAGCTCGGGAATCAACAGATATAGCCCTCAAACGCATCTACCTCGATAGAGGATTTTCTTCGTGACCTGATCTCGAATCAAAAAGAAATAGGGGTGAAACTCAAGAAAGACATGGTTATCAATGGCAATGCGATGAACTGAAAGGAGATTCATGGAAGCTCTAGGAACATGCAATATTTTTCTAAGATGGATTTTTCGGTGAGGGGTTTTAATAATTGAGTGACCAACATGACTAATTCTCATACCTTCTCCATTTGCGGCGTGGACTTGCTCCGGGCCGCGGTATTTCTCCCTCATGGTGACCTTCTCTAACTCGCCGGTGATGTGGTTTGTAGCACCACTGTCAACATACCAGTTGTTGTCGACCCCATATGAGGCCTCTGCCCCGCCAACAACTTTCTCATCTTGGGAGGAGTCTTCATCCTCTTCGAAGCGATAACAGCAATCCTTTGCTGAGTGCCCCGGTTTTCCACAGATTTGACATCGGATAGTGTCAGGGCGTGACCTAGGGGAGTTGTGACGGCCCTTGGAGTTGGTGTAGGAGGGCCGCGCACTGCCGTTGTTGTTGCCGGGGCCGCGGGGGTTGCTGTTGAAGTTGCCGCCGCCACCGCCGTTGCTGGTTTTGCCCTTCCGCGGTGGGCCGCGATAGCGTGATCCGCCGCCGCCGCCACCACCAGGGCCGCGAGTGGCAGCATTGGCCGACGACTTGAAGCCGCCGTTCCCCTGGAAGAGCGCAACACGTTGGTCAAAGTTGCTCATCTGGGAGAAGAGCTCATCGATGGTGACCGGCTGTGTGTGCGCGTCGAGGGCGGAGACGAGGGGCTGGTACTCCATGTCGAGGCCGGCGAGGATGTAGGAGACTAGCTCGCCGTCTTGAAGAGGCTTGCCCGCAACAGCAAGTTCGTCCGAGAGCGACCGCATATATGCGAAGTACGTCGCCACGGACTGCGTTCCCTTGTGAGCATGAGAGAGCGCGATGCGGATGTTGTTCACCCTAGAAATGCGACTGCGAGGAAAACATCCCTGCTAGTGCCGCCCAGAGCTCATGTGCATGATCGATGGATGTGACTTGCACTAGTACTTCTTTTGTCAGATTGTTCAATAGATAGCCCAATACCTGTTGATCTTCTCAGATCCAAACCGAGTGGAGGGGATTTGGAATCGTCTCTTCTTTCCCATCCTTGTCCTTGGTGACGACGTGCTTGGCCGGCTCCGGTGTGGTTCCATCCACGTATCCGAAGAAGCCGGCTCCTCTGATCTGCGGGGTTATCTGGGTGCGCCAGAGAACATAGTTGGTGCAGGATAGCCTCTCGGTAACTTGACCGGAGAGGTTGGAGTTGGCTGCGGCAGAGGAGGACATGGCGGCGAGCTTTGGTGGTAGGAAAACCCTAGCGAACTAGACGTGATGAAGAAAAGGGGCTCTGTATACCATGTGCGAAAGGCGAGAAGCGTCGTACCCTGATCGGGGTCGCGCCTGCGTGTTATATAGACATGGGCTTATCCCTGGATATGCATACAAGTAGTTTGGAGAGATTACATCTTGAGGAGCAAGGAAGAGATAAGAGATAGAGATAAGTACATGCGGTTTAGAGAGAATCTAAACTATCTCCTAACTACCTCCTGTCGAAGCTACGTGAGCTACGCGACACAAGTCATCGTGACATGATGATGTTTAACAGCTATACGTGTTGATGAATGGTTAAAATGTTGCACCCATCACCCCATCAAGTGCTTCGCTTTTTCTGGGGATGATTTTATTCAGAAATTCAGATTATTCCCATTTCCTCAATTGACCATCAGTTTCACTGCAGCAACAACAGATATACACAAGACCCTTTGAAAAGGTTGGGACTGGTCTTCTAGTGCCAAGTTTAGAACATTGACCTTATTTTATCTTGAATCCTTGGTTAGGAGAGTTTGAAGCTGTTGGTGTATTGTGAACTAATTCATCGTGTTTTGCGAGCCTAGCGGGACCGGCACCTGCAACCTGACTTACTGTACAGCCAAAGAAGGTTTCCTGGAAGGGTCAGTGTAGCTTGTTCATGTGCTCCATTGAGGTAACATGAATCGATCTTTCGTACTTGGTTGCTAGCTGCTGGTTGGTTGTCCAGTCCTGGCACTCCGTTGGCACCCTTAAACTACACGTGCACCAGTAGCCTTAGGCCCCATCCTGTACCGTGAATGATGGCTACATCAAATGGAGACGTATACCCCTACTAGATTCTTATGCCTCTACTTGATTCTTATCATGTTCTGAAGTCTGATGATCATCTTTGGCTTGGATGAGTTAAACACAGTAATATACCAACAAGATGGTATACTATTACTGTTTCCTGACTTTTGAGATAGATGAATTTGAATTACATCCAGATGGTGTTTCGTATCGCTTGATACAGAGGCCGGGGGTAATTCTCCTTTTAGAAAAAAGTATGATGTTTCGTATGAACTAATTTGTCAGCTCTGAATCTACATCGGAGTTTGCAGAAATTGAATTTACACTGGGGGGTTCAAAGGGGACGTGTAACGGAGAAGGACGTGACGGCCCATGTCCTGATCATGCAATTACTAAGCATTTCCATGGGTATTAATGCCCATTCCGTGTAGTACTGCCTATGCGCAATTTTGACCTATAACACTAACAAGTTAACAATTCATTTCCAGTAATGCTGATGGCCCTATTCGTAGGTGCCATCAAATGTGAAATTTTGTACAATCTTCTAACCCGAAGCTTGTAGTTGCTTAATTATTACTCTGTGGGAGTAGTAGTTTGCACATTTCTCTGCAAAGCTTTTCCGCGGGAAGAACAAAACAAGCACCCACTGTGCTGATGTTCTGCTTCTTGTGATTGATAAAACAAGAAATAACATGGTCAGAGTGCTCTCCAGTCTCCAATTTTTTTCACCATCGGAGACTAATTGTTCAAGGTCAAGTGACACAAACATATGCAGGCCTCTTCTTCCCTTTTTGAGCATAGATAACCTTGGTTACATCATGCCTACGGAATGCAGATGACACAGTTCGCCAGTCCTGCTAAATCCCTGTCGCTGTCTCTTACCCTTCGACGTTTCAGTGTACAAAGGAGGTGCGTACATGCGTATGCGTAATGCGGCTATGGACGCTAGGAAATTACCAACTGAGGCTTGGCTCATTACTTGTGTGTACTATCAAACATGGATGCATAGGTAGAGTATCAAACATGGAGTAACATAGATTAATTAACCTAATTAACACAGTATGTTTGCGCGCGTGTGTGGGCTGTGACGCCATCGTTTCTTAATTTACTTTCCCAGCGAGCTAGCTAGAACAGCATTGGAACGGAGTAGCACTCATCGGACAGCTCCAGGTCCGCGGCCTCATCGAACAACCACTTCTCGATCGAGGACAGTGGCGCCTGATGCTGCTGCTTCTGCTTGGTCTCGTCGTCGTACTCGTACCCGACGCGTCCCCCCATCAACGCCGGCTGCTGCACGCTGGCGGTGAAGCTCAGCTCGGCGCTGCCGGTGCCGGACATACTGTCCAAGGGCAGCAGAGGCTTGACGTCGTCGGCGTCGTAGTTGTTGTGCGGCGGCGGCGGCGGCGGCGGCGGGGAGCTCTTCATGAAGCCGCCGAGCAGCTTGGATATGTTGTCCACGCTCGAAGCGTAGGACGACGAGGAGCAGGCCTCGGGGGCAGCGTCGGCGAACGGCGAGTGACCACGCCCGGCGATCAGCTGCGAGACCTCCTTGTTCATGTACGCCTGGCCGGCCCCGTAGCCGTCGGCCCTGGAGACCATGTCGTGGTGGTTGTGGTGGTCGAAGTTGTCGCCTGCTGTGCCGGGGGAGGAGGACGCCGGCGGCGCGAAAGTGGCTCCCATGGCTTGCTGCTTCCTGAGCTTCTTCTTGAGGTGCGTGTTCCAGTAGTTCTTGATGTCGTTGTCCGTCCTCCGCGGCAGGTACGACGCGATCGCCGCCCATCTACATTCAAAGCAAGAGATGGAACTGTTAGCTAAATCGATCGCCATGGACGCCAGGCCACTGCCCCAGCCACCCATTGATTTGATGATATGAAGTTGATCAGTGGTAGGTATACCTGTTGCCGAGGAGTGACTGGAGGTGGACGATGACGCCTTCCTCGTGGCTTGTGAAGTTGCCGCGCTTGATGCCGGTGCGGAGGTAGTTGGTCCAGCGGAGGCGGCAGCTCTTGCTGCAGCGCATGAGGCCGGTGCTCACCGGCACAGACCGCCAGTTGCCGGGGCCGTGCTCCTGGATGTAGGAGACCAGGATGATGTCCTCCTCCGGCGTCCACGGACCCTTCTTCACGCCCAACTTGTCGCAGCACGGCGGCCTCCCCATCACTACTGTTCGATCACTCTCTCTGGATCCCCGGCTTGATTTGATCTCGTCTTTTTCTGGCCGTGCACTGTCTCAAGCGTGTGGTGCGTATATATAGCAAGGAGCTTGGAGCTGAATGGGAGTGAGTGAGCTCCTTTTCACTTGTTGCCGTCTACGTACGTACACCTGTGACGCTACTGTGATTTTCACTTTCTTGCTAGCTGCTGATCGGTCTGTGGTACATACGCTTTCTCTTTCCATCAACAGCATCACATGAATGATATAGGAACCCATCGATCCACCTGGCCCACACCTTAAAGGGAGGACGGGATAGCCATATAGCCAGAGGTGTACCGAGGTGTACTGCCTACTGTGTGAAATTTAAAGGCTCCGGCATTTGCATTGCGTGCAAGAGGTCGATGGCAGATGGCTCATCCAGCTTGATTCATCGAGGCATTTCATTCCGCAATAACACGCACAAATCACGCATAGCCATGAACCCATAATAAATCTTGGAATTCCCTACTAGTTTCAATAATGAAACCACCATTCTTAAACCTTTTTCGTATAGAAGACAGCAAAACTACCAGTTATATCAAGTTCAATTTTAACAATTCATTCATGTTTACAATAAAGCAAATAAATAAATAAAATAAAACCAGTGGCGGCTGATCGACCGAACTCATTCGACCAGGTCGTTCGTGCTCGACAGAAAACCCTAGCCGCTGGCAGATAGGATTCCTGTCGATTTTCCTTGCCCTCGCAGGCCTTTTGGCATCGAGAGGTGGAGGGACCACATTTTGTAGTTTAGAGTGCTCTTTTAGTTTTTTTTGTTAGATTATTGAGCATGCAGAAAACTCGAGTTACAAAATGTGAAACTAGAGATGGTGACTTCGAAGAAACTTGATTTAACTTTTTTACTTTTATCATGGATTTTTATTGTCCCTGCTTATTTTGGTGTATCTGACTACTTTGTTTGAATAGTCAATAAAACCAAACTATTCACTTGAAAAATAAAAAAGTGATGCCTAATGTTATTAATTAGAAAACATACACAACACTTTACGTTTCGGTTCCTTGTGGTGAAACTAGATCGGTCAAATCTTAGGCCTGGTGTGTTTGCTCACATTTTTTTTGAATTTTTTTAGACTTTTTGATGATGTTCGTTCGGTGAGAGATATCCTTCTAGCTGACTATGAGATGCCTGTGGGCTGTGATGACTTCGCCAATACAAAAATTTATCAATCAAACCTCTCCAATATTTTCATAGGGATAGACGTGTGTACATTCATTCATACAGACGCATGTTTGTGAGCGTATGCGTGTATCTCGTGTTCATTAAAAGATAGATTGATACATCACATAGCAATGTTGATCATCTTATCTATCCGGTCAACAAATAAACCACAGTATTAATATCGTGGAGGTCATGTACATTTCGCACGCAGGTAGGTCCACCTTGTCCATTATTTGCAAGGCTCATCTCCACAGGCACAATGTGAGACAACACCGGCAGCAATGTGCCAACACCTGAGCCACACATCTCTTATTAAAAATTAGTAAACACAAGAAACACAATCTGATGCTACCAACCTATGCATTCACCACTGATTCTTGTGGGGGTTGCAATAAAGTCAATCACCTCTACTAGTTAGTTAAATACAGCTCCATGTAGATCTTGAGCCAGGCGCTAGGCATTGGGCGCTGCCGATGGGAGCTTCAGTGGAGATGGGCCAGGGGTCGTGGGTGCTGCGGTCACGAGGGCTACGACACTCTGGTTCTTGGCCAGTGATTCGATCTACCTTTGGATCGGCTGCGGCGGCGTGGAGGGCCTCGGTGATCGCGTCGGCACCTTTGGTCAGATCTATTCTGGCCAGTGTAGTCGGTGGTGGTGGTCATCTCTTTCGTCAGAGATGATCGGCCTGCGGCTGGGTGGTTGAATCTCGAGATTCGTCATCTAGTCCTGGCTACGAGTCGGAGAGACATAGTTGCCGGTGAAAACCGAGTTGTTGGCGGGCGACGACGCCGTTTTGCGTCGTTATCTTGATGAAGGCATCGTTGTATAACTGTTGTCGACCCACTCGTGCTGCTTTGGGGGAAACACTAGGATCTGGCCTTTCAGATCGGACGATGGCGGTGTTGGGGAACGTAGTAATTTTAAAAAATTTCCTGCGCACACGCAAGATCATGATGATGCATAGCAACAAAAGGGGTGAGTGTGTCCACGTACCCTCGTAGACCGAATGCGGAAGTGTTAGCACAACACGGTTGATGTAGTCGTACGTCTTCACGATCCGACCGATCCAAGTACCAAACGCACGGCACCTCCGAGTTCTGCACACGTTTAACTCGATGACGTCCCGCGAGCTCCGATCCAGCAAAGCTTCACAGGAGAGTTTCGTCAGCACGACGGCGTGATGACGGTGATGATGTTGCTACCGACGCAGGGCTTCGCCTAAGCACCGCTACGATATAACCAAGGTGGAATATGGTGGAGGGGGGCACCGCACACAGCTGGAATAGATCAACTGATCAACTTGTGTGTTCTAGGGTGCTCCCCTGCCCCTGTTTATAAAGGATGGAGGAGGGGAGGCTGGCCAGCCCCTAGGGTGCGCCAGAAGTGTGGAGTCCTACTAGGACTCCCTAGTCCTAATAGGTTTCCTCCTCCCATATGGAATAGGAAAAGGGGAAAGGAAAAGGAGAAGGAAGGGGCGCTTCCCTTCTCTAATCCAATTCGGACCAGACCATGGGGAGGGGTGCGGCCACCTTTTGAGGCCTTTCTCTCCTTTCCCGTATGGCCCATTAAGGCCCAATACGAATTCCTGTAACTCTCCGGTACTCCAAAAAATACCCGAATCACTCGGAACCTTTCCGATGTCCGAATATAGTCGTCCAATATATCGATCTTTATGTCTCGACCATTTCGAGACTCCTCGTCATGTCCCCGATCTCATCCGGGACTCCGAACTACCTTCGGTACATCAAATCACATAACTCATAATACAAATCGTCATCGAACTTTAAGTGTGCGGACCTTACGGGTTCGAGAACTATGTAGACATGACCGAGACACGTCTCTGGTCAATAACCAATAGCGGAACCTGGATGCTCATATTGGCTCCTACATATTCTACGAAGATCTTTATCGATCAAACCGCATAACAACATACGTTGTTCCCTTTGTCATCGGTATGTTACTTGCCCGAGATTTGATCGTCGGTATCTCAATACCGAGTTCAATCTTATTACCAGCAAGTCTCTTTACTCGTTCCGTAATACATCACCCCGCAACTAATTCATTAGTTACAATGCTTGTCAGGCTTATAGTGATGTGCATTACCGAGTGTGCCCAGAGATACCTCTCCGACAATCGGAGTGACAAATCATAATCTCGAAATACGCCAACTCAACAAGTACCTTCGGAGACACCTGTAGAGCACCTTTATAATCACCCAGTTACGTTGTGACGTTTGGTAGCACACAAGTGTTCCTCCGGTAAACGGGAGTTGCATAATCTCATAGTCATAGGAACATGTATAAGTCATGAAGAAAGCAATATCAACATACTAAACGATCAAGTGCTAAGCTAACGGAATGGGTCAAGTCAATCACATCATTCTCCTAATGATGTGATCCCGTTAATCAAATGATAACTCATGTCTATGGCTAGGAAACATAACTATCTTTGATCAACGAGCTAGTCCAGTAGAGGCATACTAGTGACACTTTGTTTGTCTATGTATTCACACATGTATTATGTTTCCGGTTAATACAATTCTAGCATGAATAATAAGCATTTATCATGATATAAGGAAATAAATAATAACTTTATTATTTCCTCTAGGGCATATTTCCTTCAGGCAGTACTACAACGCCATTTCTCTCTTGACAGCATCGTTTGTGGAGCAGCGTTGGAAGACAGAGGCAGGAGGTGGAGCGGCTTTGTCTTGCGCGGAGCTTCGGTGGAGCTGTCAAGTCATGCCTAGCCGACAGGTGCTACGCTGAGTCATGCCTGGTTGGCAGGTGCTACGCACGACAGATCTTCTAGAGTGTTCGCGTCTGGGCGGATGAACGCAGGGCGGTGGCGCCGTGGTGGCGTCGACGGATGTCCGGACTGGCAAGGAAGATGCAAATATCTCTCCTGAAGATGGGTCAATGGTCCGATGATGATGGCGGTTTCTAAAACGTGTGCATGTGGCGTGCGCTTTAGGTAGGCTACACTGGCTGTTGGTCCTGATACGTTATATGGATGGATCGATGACGACACCGATTTTAGATATGGGGAATGAGAGCACTCCACATTATCGAGTTTGTAGGTGTGAGTGATGGCTTCAGGTGGATTGATGTATGTTCTTGTCAAACCTTTGTGAAATAATTAATAAAGATGACTGCATGCATCGATTGATGCAGAGGCAGGGGTTGAACCTCCTATTCTAGAAAAAATGATTAACTCCGATGGTGGTGCTTCATGAGTACCCGGTCTCAAGCTCCGGTGTGAAAACCCAAGTCTTACACTAATATGTTATATCTGACAATAATGATGTTTTTACGTCGTTACCTTATAGAAGGCATTGTTCGGATATGCTTAGATTGGTTCTTCAGAGTGAAAACTTAGACTCTGACCATTTGTGGTTGGATCCGGTGACGACGACGCTCGAGTGTCGCTGTTGAAAAATCTCATTGTCCTTGTGTTGTGCTGAAATGGTTGGTGCGGATATGGTCATTGATGTAGTTTGTCGATCGTGGATTTAATCGCTTTGTTTTTTTTCGTTTAGGCATAGTTTTGGTCTTATATGATTTTACTATTTATCGACAATCCTTTTTATTGCTGTATGCATTCTAACTATGTAGAGATCGGTCGTGCTCTCATTGTATTTGTATCTACTTGATGCTCCCGATGCTCCATTTGAGTCAACAAAATTGACTCTGTAAGATTGTAGATCTTGAGCCTTTCATTACTGTAGCGAACTGCAAATGCACAACAGTTCTGATGCTGCACCGCTCCACAAGGGGCCAGGTCAACTTAAGTGAGTAACTCTTTCCAAGGATGGCGTTTTGGTGTTGGGGAGCATCTTCTCCTAGTGATGAACAACAAATCAAAATTAAAATAACAAATACTTTTTTTGGCACGAAAGATGCACAAGTTTTCTAGGCGTATGAAAAAATTCATGGCGATAGGTGCTTTGACAAAAAACCAGGGTTTTGACAAACGTTCAGATTTTCTTTATTCTGGAGCACTGATTTTATTTTGTCCGTCCCGAGTTCCTCCTACCTCACATTGCCATGAGACTTTTCACGACTGTAGAAAACTTGTTCATTTTCGATGTATAAAAATTTCAGAAATTTTTGAATTTACTGTTCATCCGGGAACAGGTGTGCTCGTGTCCAGCTATGGATTTTTGACTCTTCCCCACCAAAAATAAAATAGTTCCCCGCAAAAAAGTAAATTAAAATTAAAATAGCTCTAGTGCAAGGTAGCTACTCCTGTACGTGAGTTTACAGAACTCAACATTGTTTTATCTTGCTTAAAAAAACACCCGCGCCGCTGTCTAGGGGGTGGCATGAGCGAACGCTTGCCGCCCCCGCCCCGTCCCATCCCCACCTCACTCTCCAGCCTGGCCACTGCAGGAGGAGGCGGACGGGCGAAGCCCATCTCGGTGGAAGGCAGCGGCAGGGGGAGCTTCTCTCGTGGCGTGCTGCTTCGTCCCTGGCCGACGTGGATTGCTCGCGGAGCGACGACAGAAGTCAGGGCGGAGGTGCCGGTGGCAGACTTACTCACCTGCACAATGTGGGCGTTGAGCGCAGCGAATCATGGGGTGGTCCGACGCATGAGGGATTTGGGCTCTAATGCCCACATTCGTTGGCCACAACGAAGTCCTGTTGTGCTCCCAGGGATGACGACCGGCCAACGTGGTGGTGGGCACTGCTGTAGCGCATGGATTCGGGGCGGTGGCTCTAGTGGGTCATGGCGGTTTGTCAAGCTATGGGGCGGTTCAACATTTGGCGGATCTGGGCCCGGACGTCCAGCTTGGTTGGTGACGGCGGTGCTCGTCGGACGCATGGGGTTGGCGGGAATGGGCGTGTCGTTATGGTGGTTCTACTACTTGCAATGGTCGGTATTCTAGAGGTCGGCGGCGTCAGTGATGCTTGTGGAAGTTCGGGCATAGGCGGTGCTTATATGTGGCAATCCAGGTGAAAGCTCCGTTTGAGTTCGATGTTAGAACCGACACTGGCGATGCCTTTGGGTACCACTCACCTCCATGGAGGCATTGTTCGATGGAGCTGCGACACTTCCTCCTAGTCTGCAAGTCTCTGGGGAAAAACCTCAAATTCATCCAGATCCATTGATGGTGGTGCTTTGAGCGTCACTCCCCTCCTTGGAGGCATCGATATTGAGATGCTCTATTTGCCATCTGGATGATATCATCCATGGTCAAGTGGCTTGTTTGTGGTGGTGTCATTTCTATTCTTCTCTGTTTGTCCCGGTGGTGATGGAGTTTACCTTCTACGAACTCGGTGGTTGATGTGTATGGTGAAGAGATTCGGGTGTGGACTCAGCTCCTTGATGCCCTTCGGCTTTGAGGTGTCGTTGTTGTGTTGTAGACTCGACTGCATGTGGCTCTACGTCGTGTATGGACTCGTTTGGTCATTTCCTTTTGATCGCACCAATAGACATGATGCATCATGGATGGTCTCGGTTGATTGGAACTCTTCGTCTATGGTGGTGGTGTTCCTCATGCACCCTCTCGTCCGTGAGAACAATGGAAGATGATGGCACTCTGGTGTTGGGAAACATAGTACGAAACAAAAAAATATTCCTATGAATAAAGTTCCTAGGATCACCATGAAGATGCATACAAGATTAGATCTTATTTTTACCAACTTTGAATTGCAGCGGAAGAAGAGTTAGTGAAGATTGTTCTTGAATTCCCCTGGAACCATCCCATGAAGAAGAATCAAACATACGATTCCTCTACGGATTGCACGCATTTGACACCAGTGATCCAGTAGTGCTTCGCCGCCTAGAGATAGATGATGACTGCTACCTCTTGAGCACTTATGTTGGTTTTCCCTTGAAGAGGAAAGGGTGGTGCAACAAAGTAGCGTAAGTATTTCCCTCAGTTTTTGAGAACCAAGGTATCAATCCAGTAGGAGGCCACGCATGAGTCCCTCGTACCTACACAAACAAATAAATCCTCGCAACCAACACGATAAGGGGTTGTCAATCCCTACACGGTCACTTACGAGAGTGAGATATGATAGATATGATAAGATAATATTTTTGGTATTTTTATGATAAAGATGTAAAGTAAAATAAAAGGCAATAAAAATAACTAAGTATTGGAAGATTAATATGATAGAAGATAGACCCGGGGGCCATATGTTTCACTAGTGGCTTCTCTCGAGAGCATAAGTATTCACGGCGGGTAAACAAATTACTGTTGAGCAATTGACAGAATTGAGCATAGTTATGATAATATCTAGGTATGATCATGTATATAGGCATCATGTCCGAGACAAGTAGACCGACTCCTGCTTGCATCTACTACTATTACTCCACACATCGACCGCTATCCAGCATGCATCTAGAGTATTAAGTTCAAGAGAACAGAGTAACACTTTAAGCAAGATGACATGATGTAGAGGGATAAACTCATGCAATATGAAATAAACCCCATCTTGTTATCCTCGATGGTAACAACACAATACATGCCTTGCTGCCCCTACTGTCACTGGGAAAGGACACCGCAAGATTGAACCCAAAGCTAAGCACTTCTCCCATTGCAAGAAAGATCAATCTAGTAGGCCAAACCAAACTGATAATTCGAAGAGACTTGCAAATATAACCAATCATACATAAAAGAATTCAGAGAAGATTCAAATATTGTTCATAGATAAACTTGATCATAAACCCACAATTCATCGGTCTCAACAAACACACCGCAAAAGAGGATTACATCGAATAGATCTCCACAAGAGAGGGGGAGAACTTTGTATTGAGATCCAAAAAGAGAGAAGAAGCCATCTAGCTAATAACTATGGACTCGTAGGTCTGAGGTAAACTACTCATACTTCATCGGAAGGGCTATGGTGTTGATGTAGAAGCCCTCCGTTATCGATGCCCCCTCCGACGGAGCTCCGGAACAGGCCCCAAGATGGGATCTCGTGGATACAGAAAGTTACGACGGTGGAATTAGGGTTTTGGCTCCGTTTCTGGTAGTTTGGGGGTACATAGGTATATATAGGAGGAAGGAGTACGTCGGTGGTGTTGGGGAACGTAGTAATTTCAAAAAAATTCCTACGCACACACAAGATCATGGTGATGCATAGCAACGAGAGGGGAGAGTGTGATCTACGTACCCTTGTAGACCGACAGTGGAAGCATTATGACAACGCGGTTGATGTAGTCGTACGTCTTCACGACCCGACCGATCAAGCACCGAAACTACGACACCTCCGAGTTTTAGCACACGTTCAGCTCGATGACGATCCCCGGACTCCGATCCAGCAAAGTGTCGGGGAAGAGTTCCGTCAGCACGACAGCATGGTGACGATCTTGATGTTCTACCGTCGCAGGGCTTTGCCTAAGCACCGGTACAATATTATCGAGGAGTATGGTGGAAAGGGGCACCGCACACGGCTACGTAAACGATCACGTGTATCAACTTGTGTGTCTAGGGGTGCCCCTACCCCCGTATATAAAGGAGCAAGGGGAGGAGGCCGGCCGGCCCTAGGGCGCGCCAAGGAGGAGGAGTCCTCCTCCTAGTAGGAGTAGGACTCCCCTCTTTCCTACTCCTACTAGGAGGGGGAAAGGAAGGGGGAGAGGGAGAAGGAAAGGGGGGCGCCGCCCACCTCTCCTAGTCCAATTCGGACCAGAGGGGGAGGGGGCGCGCGGCCCACCCTGGCCGCCCCTCTCTCTCTCTCCACTAGGGCCCATAAGGCCCATTACTTCTCCGGGGAGGGGGGGTTTCCGGTAACCCTCCGGCACTCCGGTTTTCTCCGAAATCATCCGGAACACTTCCCGTGTCCGAATATAGCCGTCCAATATATCCTTCTTTATGTCTCGACCATTTCGAGACTCCTCGTCATGTCCGTGATCACATCTGGGACTCCGAAGTAACTTCGGTACATCAAAACTCATAAACTCATAATATAACTGTCATCGAAACCTTAAGCATGCGGACCCTACGGGTTTGAGAACAATGCAGACATGACCGAGACATGTCTCCGGTCAATAACCAATATCGGAACCTGGATGCTCATATTGGCTCCCACATATTCTACGAAGATCTTTATCGGTCAGACCGCATAACAACATACGTTGTTCCCTTTGTCATCGGTATGTTACTTGCTCGAGATTCGATCGTCGGTATCTCAATACCTAGTTCAATCTCGTTACCGGCAAGTCTTTTTACTCGTTTCATAATACATCATCTCGCAACTAACTCATTAGTTGCAATGCTTGCAAGGCTTATGTGATGTGCATTACCGAGAGGGCCCAGAGATACCTCTCCGACAATCGGAGTGACAAATCCTAATCTCGAAATACGCCAACCCAACATTTACCTTTGGAGACACCTGTAGAGCTCCTTTATAATCACCTAGTTACGTTGTGACGTTTGGTAGCACACAAAGTGTTCCTCCGGCAAACGGGAGTTGCATAATCTCATAGTCATAGGAACATGTATAAGTCATGAAGAAAGCAATAGCAACATACTAAACGATCGGGTGCTAAGCTAATGGAATGGGTCATGTCAATCACATCATTCTCCTAATAATGTGATCCCGTTAATCAAATGACAACACATGTCTATGGTTAGGAAACATAACCATCTTTGATTAACGAGCTAGTCAAGTAGAGGCATACTAGTGACGTTTAGTTTGTCTATGTATTCACACAAGTATTATGTTTCCGGATAATACAATTCTAGCATGAATAATAAACATTTATCATGATATAAGGAAATAAAATAATAACATTATTATTGCCTCTAGGGCATATTTCCTTCAGGTGGAGCAACAGGGGGCCCACGAGGATGGAGGACGCGCCCAGGGGGGTAGGCGTGCCCCCTACCTCGTGGCCTCCTGGTTGATGTCTTGACGTAGGGTCCAAGTCCTCTGGATCATGTTCGTTCCGAAAATCACGCTCCCGAAGGTTTCATTCCGTTTGGACTCCGTTTGATATTCCTTTTCTGCTAAACCCTAAAATAGGCAAAAAAAACAACAATTCTAGGCCGGGCCTCCGGTTAATAGGTTAGTCCCAAAAATAATATGAAAGTGTATAATAAAGCCTAATAATGTCCAAAACATAATATAATATAGCATGGAACAATAAAAAATTATAGATACGTTGGAGACGTATCAAGCATCCCCAAGCTTAATTCCTGTTCGTCCTCGAATAGGTAAATGATAAAAACAGAATTTTTGATGTGGAATGCTACTTGGCATAATTTCAATGTAATTCTCTTAATTGTGGTATGAATATTCAGATCTGAAAGATTCAAGACAAAAGTTTAATATTGACATAGAAATAATAATACTTCAAGCATACTGACTAAGCAATTATGTCTCTTCAAAATAACATGGTCAAAGAAAGTTATCCCTACAAAATCATATAGTCTGGCTATGCTCCATCTTCACCACACAAAGTATTCAAATCATGCACAACCCCGATGACAAGCCAAGCAATTGTTTCATACTTTTAATGTTCTCAAACTTTTTCAATCTTCACGCAATACATGAGTGTGAGCCATGGACATAGCACTATAGGTGGAATAGAATGGTGGTTGTGGAGAAGACAAAAAGGGAGAAGATAGTCTCACATCAACTAGTCATATCAACGGGCTATGGAGATGCCCATCAATAGATATCAATGTGAGTGAGTAGGGATTGCCATGCAACGGATGCACTAGAGCTATAATTATATGAAAGCTCAACAAAAGAAACTAAGTGGGTGTGCATCTAACTTGCTTGCTCACGAAGACCTAGGGCATTTTGAGGAAGCCCATCATTGGAATATACAAGCCAAGTTCTATAATGAAAAATTCCCACTAGTATATGAAAGTGATAACATAGGAGACTCTATTATGAAGATCATGGTGCTACTTTGAAGCACAAGTGTGGAAAAAAGGATAGTAGTATTGCCCCTTTTTTGGGCCTTCCTTTTTTTTCTTTGGCCTTTTTTTTGGGACAATACTCAATGAATGATGATCATCACACTTCTATTTATTTACAACTCAATGATTACAACTCGATACTAGAACAAATTATGACTCTATATGAATGCCTCCGGCGGTGTACCGGGATAACAATGATGCATGAGTGACTTATATGAAAGAATTATGAACAGTGGCTTTGCCACAACTAAAATGTCAACTACATGATCATGCAAAGCAATATGACAATAATGGAGCGTGTCATGATAAACGGAATGGTGGAAAGTTGCATGTCAATATATCTCGGAATGGCTATGGAAATGCCATGATAGGTAGGTATGGTGGCTGTTTTGAGAAAGGTATATGGTGGGTGTATGATACCGGCGAAAGGTGCGCGATATTAGAGAGGCTAGCAATGGTGGAAGGGTGAGAGTGTGTATAATCCATGGACTCAACATTAGTCATAAAGAACTCACATACTTATTGCAAAAATCTATTAGTTATCGAAGCAAAGTACTACGCGCATGCTCCTAGGGGGATAGATTGGTAGGAAAAGACCATCGCTCATCCCCGACCGCCACTCATAAGGAGGACAATCAATAAATACATCATGCTCCGACTTCTTAACATAACGGTTCACCATATGTGCATGCTACGGGAATCACAAACTTCAACACAAGCATTTCTCAAATTCACAACTACTCAACTAGCACGACTCTAATATCACCATCTCCATATCTCAAAACAATTATCAAGTTTCAAACTTCTCATAGTATTCAACACACTCATAAGAAATTTTTTATTTATTTAATCTTGAATGCCTCAAATAATTAAAGCAAATTACCATGCTGTTTTGTAGGACTCTCAAAATAATCTAAGTGAAGCATGAGAGAACAATGGTTTCTATAAAACAAATCCACCGACGTGCTCTAAAAGATATAAGTGAAGCACTAGAGCAAAAACTATATAACTCAAAAGATATAAGTGAAGCACATAGAGTATTCTAATAATTTCCGAATCATGTGTATCTCTATCAAAAAGGTGTGCAGCAAGGATGATTGTGGAAAACTAACAAATAAAGACTCAAATAATACAAGACGCTCCAAGAAAAACACATATCATGTGGTAAATAAAAATATAGCTCCAAGTAAAGTTACCGATAGAAGTAGACGAAAGAGGGGATGCCTTCCGGGGCATCCCCAAGCTTTGGCTTTTAGGTGTCCTTAGATTATCTTGGGGGTTCCATGGTAATCCCCAAGCTTAGGCTCTTGCCACTCCTTGTTCCATAATCCCTCAAATCTTTACCCAAAACTTGAAAACTTCACAACACAAAACTTAAAGTAGAAAATCTCGTGAGCTCCGTTAGCGAAAGAAAACAAAACACCACTTCAAGGTAATGTAATGTACTCATTATTTATTTATATTGGTGTTAAACCTACTGTATTCCAACTTCTCTATGGTTTATAAACTATTTTACTAGCCATAGATTCATCAAAATAAGCAAACAACACACGAAAAACAGAATCTGTCAAAAACAGAACAATCTGTAGTAATCTGTAGCTAACGCAAGATCTGTAACCCCAAAAATTCTAAAATAAATTTCTAGACGTGAGAAATTTAACTATTAATCATCTGAAAAAAGAATTAACTAAATAGAAATTTCCAAATAAAAGTGGCAGCAGTTCTCGTGAGCGCTAAAGTTTCTGTTTTTTACAGCAAGATTAACAAGACTTTCCCCAAGTCTTCCCAATGGTTCTACTTGGCACAAACACTAATTAAACACAAAAAACACAACCAAAACAGAGGCTAGATAAATTATTTATTACTAAACAGGAGCAAAAAGCAATTAATAAAAATAAAATTGGGTTGCCTCCCAACAAGCGCTATCGTTTAATGCCCCTAGCTAGGCATAAAAAGTAAGGATAGATCTATGTGTTGCCATATTTGGTAGGCAATCCATAAGTGGCTCTCATAATAGATTCATAAGGTAATTTAATTTTCTTTCTAGGGAAGTGTTTCATGCCTTTCCTTAATGGAAATTGGAATCTAATATTCCCTTCCTTCATATCAATAATTGCACCAATCGTTCTAAGGAAAGGTCTACCAAGAATAATAGGACATGAAGGATTGCAATCTATGTCAAGAACAATAAAATCTACGGGCACATAATTCCTATTTGTAGCAATAAGAACATCATTAATTTTTCCCATAGGTTTCTTAATAGTGGAATCCGCAAGGTGCAAGTTTAAAGAGCAATCATCAAAATCACGGAAACCTAACAAATCACACAAAGTCTTTGGAATCGTGGAAACACTAGCATGTAGCATTCATGATCTTTAATTTTAATTGTAATAGTAGGTTCCCACTCATCATAAAGTTTTCTAGGGATATAAACTTCCAACTCATGTTTTTCTTCATAAGATTGCATCAAAGCATCAACGATATGTTTAGTAAAAGCTTTATTTTGACTATGAGCATGAGGAGAATTTAGCACGGATTGCAACAAGGAAATACAATCTATCAAAGAGCAATTGTCATAATTAAATTCCTTGAAATCCAAAATACTGGGTTCATCAATATTTAAAGTTTTGACTTCTTCGATCCCACTTTTAACAATTTTAGCATCAAGATCTAAAGACTCCGAATTTTTGGAACGCCGTCTAGGTAAAGGTGGATCATATTTAGTCCCATCATTATCAAGATTCATATTGCAAAACAAAGATTTAATAGGGGATACATCAATAACTTTTAGATCTTCATCTTTATTATCATGGAAACTAGAAGAACACGCTTTTATAAAGCAATCTTTCTTAGCACGCATCCTAGCGGTTCTTTCTTTGCACACAATAATGGAAATTCTCATGGCTTTGAGAGACTCATTGATATCATGCTTAGGTGGAATAGATCTAAGTTTCAAAGAATCAACATCAAGAGAAATTCTATCAACGTTCCTAGCCAACTCATCAATCTTAAGCAATGTTTCTTCAATCAAAGCGTTGAAATTCTTTTGCGAAGTAATAAATTCTTTAATATTAGATTCAAAATCAGAGGGAATCTTATTATAATTTCCGTAAGAATTGTTGTAGGAATTACCATAATTATTAGAGGAATTAATAGGATACGACCTAGGGTAAAGTTTCCTCTATATGCGTTGTTACCAAAATTATTCCTACCAACAAAATTCACATCCATAGATTCGTTATTATTCTCAATCAAAGTAGACAAAGGCATATCATTAGGATCAGAAGAAACACTTTTATTTGCAAATAATTTCATTAGTTCATCCATCTTTCCACTCAAAACATTAATTTCTTCTATCGCATGCACTTTCTTATTAGTAGATCTTTCACTGTGCCATTGAGAATAATTAACCATAATATTATCTAGGAGTTTAGTAGCTTCTCCTAAAGTGATTTCCATAAAAGTGCCTCCCGCGGCTGAATCTAAAAGATTTCTAGAAGCAAAATTCAATCCGGCATAAATTTTTTGTATAATCATCCACAAATTCAAGCCATGCGTAGGGCAATTATGTATCATTAATTTCATCCTCTCCCAAGCTTGTGCAACATGTTCATGATCAAGTTGCTTAAAATTCATAATATCGTTTCTAAGAGAGATGATCTTGGCGGGAGGAAAATACTTAGAGATAAAAGCATCTTTGCACTTATTCCATGAATCAATACTATTTTTAGGCAAAGACGAAAACCAAGCTTTAGCACGATCTCTATCCACATCTTTCTTCTTTTGCATATCACACAAATCAACGAAGCTATTTAGATGGGTAGCGGCATCTTCACTAGGAAGGCGGAAAACGGATCTTTCATGACAAGATTCAGCAAGGCAACATTAATTTCACAAGATTCAGCATCGGTAAGAGGAGCAATCGGAGTGCTAATAAAATCATTGTTGTTGGTATTAGTAAAGTCACACAATTTAGTGTTATCTTGAGCCATCGTGACAAGCAAGCAATCCAACACACGAGCAAACAAGAAACGGGAAAAAAGAGGCAAATAGAGACAGAGAGGGAGGATAGAGAGAGAGAGGGCGAATAAAATGGCAAGGGTGAAGTGGGGGAGAGGAAAATGAGAGGCAAATGGCAAATAATGTAATGCAGGAGATAAGGGTTGTGATGGGTACTTGGTATGTTGACTTTTGCGTAGACCTCCTCGGCAACGACGCCAGAAATCCTTCTTGCTACCTCTTGGGCACTTGTGTTGGTTTTCCCTTGAAGAGGAAAGGGTGGTGCAGCAAAGTAGCATAAGTATTTCCCTCAGTTTTTGAGAACCAAGGTATCAATCCACTAGGAGTCCACGCACGAGTCCGTCGTACATACACAAACAAATAAATCCTCGCAACCAATGCGATAAGGGGTTGTCAATCCCTACACGGTCACTTACGAGAGTGAGATCTGATAGATATGATAAGATAAGATTTTTAGTATTTTTATGATAAAGATGCAAAGTAAAATAAAAGGTAATAAAAATAACTAAGTATTGGAAGATTAATATGATAGAAGATAGACCCGGGGCCATAAGTTTCACTAGTGGCTTCTCTCGAGAGCATAAGTATTCACGGCGGGTAAACAAATTATTGTTGAGCAATTGACAAAATTGAGCATAGTTATGAGAATATCTAGGTATGATCATGTATATAGGCATCACGTCCGAGACAAGTAGACCGACTCCTGCCTGCATCTACTACTATTACTCCACACATTGACCGCTATCCAACATGCATCTAGAGTATTAAGTTCAAGAGAACAGAGTAACACTTTAAGCAAGATGACATGATGTAGAGGGATAAACTCATGCAATATGAAATAAACCCCATCTTGTTATCCTCGATGGAAACAATACAATACGTGCCTTGCTGCCCCTACTGTCACTGGGAAAGGACACCGCAAGATTGAACCCAAAGCTAAGCACTTCTCCCATTGCAAGAAAGATCAATCTAGTAGGCCAAACCAAACTGATAATTCGAAGAGACATGCAAAGATAACCAATCATACATAAAAGAATTCAGAGAAGATTCAAATATTGTTCATAGATAAATTTGATCATAAACCCACAATTCATCGGTCTCAACAAACACACTGCAAAAGAGGATTACATCGAATAGATCTCCACAAGAGAGGGGGAGAACTTTGTATTGAGATCCAAAAAGAGAGAAGAAGCCATCTAGCTAATAACTATGGACCCATAGGTCTGAGGTAAGCTACTCACACTTCATTGGAAGGGCTATGGTGTTGATGTAGAAGCCCTCCGTGATCGATGCCTCCTCCGGCGGAGCTCCGGAACAGGCCCCAAGATGGGATCTCGTGGATACAGAAAGTTACGGCGGTGGAATTAGGGGTTTGGCTCCGTATCTGGTAGTTTGGGGGTACATAGGTATATATAGGAGGAAGGAGTACGTCGGTGGAGCAACAGGGGGCCCACGAGGGTGGAGGGCGCGCCGAGGGGGGTAGGCGCGCCCCCTACCTCGTGGCCTCCTGGTTGATGTCTTGACGTAGGGTCCAAGTCATGTGGATCATGTTCGTTCCGAAAATCACGTTCCCAAAGGTTTCATTCCGTTTGGACTCCGTTTGATATTATTTTTCTGCGAAACCGCAAAATAGGCATAAAAACAACAATTCTGGGCTGGGCCTCCGGTTAATAGGTTAGTCCCAAAAATAATATAGAAGTGTATAATAAAGCCCAATAATGTCCAAAACAGAATATAATATAGCATGGAACAATAAAAAATTATAGATACTTTGGAGACATATCAATGATGGAGTAGAAGAGGAGGGAGGAGCAGCCCTTTAGGAGGAACAATGGTGTAAGAATGAGAGATCCAGAAAGCTAAAGAGCCAGAGAGAGAGAGAGAGAGAAAGAGAGAGACAGGATGCAACCTTGCGCAAAAAATTCTATGCAAAAGAGGTGCTACCCCCTCCACTATACATAGGCCGAGGGGAAGGGGAGGCGCCTTGGGAGAGGGGGCAGCCCCAAGGGTTGTGCCCCCATTTAGGGCCAGCGTCCACCCAAGGGATGCGCCGCCTTCCAACCCTAGCCACGCCTAGGGGGCTTGGCCCCCAAGCAAAAGGGGCGGCACCCCCAATAATGGGCCTAAAGGCCCATGTGGGCCTGTCCACTTGGGACATGCGAAGTGGCAACCCCCTTTGGCTCCCTACTAAAAATTCCAGAAGGTTCCAGACACTTCTAGTACCATCTCATATTTTCCGGATACTAGTTAGGGTCCTTCGATATTTTTCGTGCTTCTCGATTTAATCCGGTTTTCTTTGAAACACCTTCGGGTATCTCCGAAACACTTTCGGTTTCTCTGATAGGAGCCACAGGGGCAAGGGGGCAGTCAACTACAACGAGGATTCCTCCACCTAGTTTGGCCCAACTAAGGAGAGACTCCTCCTCCTCCTCCTAATTCGTCCCACCCCTTCCATATAAAGGGGGCGCATATTCCAACAAATACACCATTTCGAGTTCCATGTTCAAATTTGAGACTTTCCTGGATTTAATATGATGTATTTAGGGCATTTAATGAATTTCTAAGTATTTGATGGAGGTAAATCAAATTTGAAGTACATATACATTAAAAAGGCTAAAAAATGGTGCAAAAAGAAACCCATTTTAGTTCTTTAGTGTGTAGTTAGGCCATATATGTGAGAAACAACTACATGTTCATTAATTTTATATGCGGGGCGCGTGCCTTGAGGTCGTCTTCACTTTGAAGCAACCTACATCATCATAGCCTATTCAAATATTTTTCAAATTTTAACCACATACTCTGCATGCCATGTGATGACACCATGCAAAGTTTCACAGTTTTCAGACAATATTTAAATTTGTTGTAAATTCAAAAAAACCATTCTACATAATTAAAATTAGTTTGTATGTTTGAATTTTCACATACACATATTTGAAAGCACCAACTTTTTGTTTCAGAAGCCCTAAATATGTACTAAATACGTTGATAATTCCAAATGGTGCTGTCGGTGTCAAAACCGGCGGATCTCGGGTAGGGGGTCCCGAACTGTGCGTCTAGGCCAGATGGTAACAGGAGACAGGGGACACTTTGTTTTACCCAGGTTCGGGCCCTCTCGATGGAGGTAAAACCCTACTCCTGCTTGATTAATATTGATGATATGGGTAGTACAAGAGTAAATCTACCACGAGATCAAGGAGGCTAAACCCTAGAAGCTAGCCTATGATATGATTGTGTATGGAGTTGATCCTGTCCTACGGACTACAACCCTCCGGTTTATATAGACACCGGATAGGGTTAGGATTAGACAGAGTCGGTTACAATGGTAGGAGATCTTGAATATCGCATCGCCAAGCTTTCCTTCCATGCCAAGGAAAGTCCCATCCGGACACGGGCGAAGTCTTCAATCTTATATCTTCATAGTCCAGGAGTCCGGCTGAAGGTATAGTCCGGCTATCCGAACACCCCCTAATCCAGGACTCCCTCAGTAGCCCCTGAACCAGGCTTCAATGACGACGAGTCCGGCGCGCAAATTGTCTTCGGCATTGCAAGGCAGGTTCCTCCTCCAAGTCCTTCATAGAAAATTGTAATCACCAAGAGTAGTGTCCGGCTCTGTAAAATAAATTTCCACATATTGCTATAGAGAGAATAATATTAACACAAATCAAATCTGCTGACGTATTCTGCAGTGCGCCATCACACTTCAGCCAAGTCCTTTACTTGAATCGTTTTCACTTTTCCACCTCAGCATGTTTTGCGAGGCGGTTTCCTTGGCACGTCTTGTCAAAGCAGAGATCGTGTACCCTTTTTACGGGATTCTCACTAATACGGATGTAGGTAACCCAACCGCGCCATTTATCACGGCGCTCGGGAGGCAAGCGAGTTTTATTAGGCAAGTGGGGATGCATAACCGCATCCGCCTATATAAGGGGATAAGGATCCACCCTATTTACCTACGCCTTCTTCCTCCCTTGCCTACCCATCTCTCGCGCACCCGAGCTCCAGCGCCCAAGCCCGCACTTCCCACCTCAACCTTCTCCAGCAATGTCCGGAGCGGGAGGCAAATGGATGGTCTCCACCGTTACGAAGGGCAAAATCAAGAAGCTAAGGAAGGCCGGGTATCTCTCCAAGGACATCGCGCACCGGCTTCCCGAGGTGGGACAGCTTATCCCCACCCCAAGGCCCCACGAGAGGGTGGTATTTCTCCTCCACTTCCTCCGCGGACTGGGTTTTCCACTCCACCCATTTGTCCAGGGGCTCATGTTCTACTATGGCCTGGATTTCCATGATCTGACTCCGAACTTCATCCTCAACATCTCGGCGTTTATTGTCGTGTGCAAGGCCTTTCTCCGCGTCCGCCCCCATTTCGGCCTCTGGCTCAGGACTTTCAACGTCAAGCCCAAGGTGGTGAGCGGCAGCCAGGCGGAGTGCGGAGGCGCCATGGCGGGCAAGATGGCCAATGCCCTATGGTTCGAGGGCTCTTTTGTGGATACCCTAAAGGGATGGCAATCCGGGTGGTTTTATATCACCGAGCCACGCGATCCGGAATGGACCGCGGTCCCTGAGTTCCGATCCGGACCCCCACGCGGCTTGTGTCCTGGAAAGAGACGGGCCTGTCGTGGGGCGACGAGAAAGAGGTGACCGGATTGCAAACATGCATCCGGTCCCTGGTGAGCAAGCCAATCCGACTTGTCAATATAATCCAGGTTATGCTCGTCCGCCGGATCCTCCCGTGCCAACACCGGGATTTTAATCTGTGAGAGTTCGACTCGGCGCAGCATCAAACCCTCAGCAGGCTCTTCGACACAACGTACGAAGATGCCTGGAAGATGCTCTTCAAGGGCGCCGAGGCTCCCGCATCCGCTTCCGAGGACCGCGGATACAGCTTGCAGCGTCACGCTAGCAAGGTATGCTATTTACGCCTGTTACATGATGTTCAAGCTTTTTTCATAGTTTGACTCTATGCGGGATCTAAACTCCCTTGCCTTTGACAGGCTTGGCGGGCGATGGCCGAACCGATTAACTGTCCGGCTCCGCTGCCCGAAGACCCAGACCCAGCTCTACTGGTGAAGCTGCTGACTCCGGCGCCTTATGTGGTACCGGAGAAGAAGGCCAAGAAGAAGAAGACCACGGGGACTCGAAAGAGTACCCGTAATGTGGTGTTGTCGGACTCGTCATCCGGCGAGTCCGAGACGCCCTCCTCCCATGAAAACGAGGAGGAGGAAGAAGAAACCTCTCCCCCTCCAGCGGGGGGAGGAAAGAAGAGGGAGGCCGCCCCAACTGGGGAGGCCGAGGGGTCCAGGAAGAGGAAGACCCCTCCGCCGGACTATTCCCCCGATGCCGAAGAAGATGAAGAGGAGTGGCCGGACAGGGCCAAGCGTCCGGCGAAATCGTAAGTTCAGATATCAGAGTAACTCATGATGTTCCTTTGCTGCACAGCTTTACCTAATGTCGATGATACTTATGCAGTCCGCCCCGGGCCGAACTCAACGAGTCGTCGAGCGGCTCCCTGGATTCATCAGACGTGAACTCCGTTCCGCCCGCTGTCTCCCCCCGTACTGCGGACGACGCCGAAGTGGCGTCGCGACAAGCTCCGGGGCAGGAGGAGGTGGTCCCGGAGGAGCCGCAAGGCAACCTCCCAGACTCCAGGAGTAAAGGGGACAAGACCCCCCAGGGCTCCAAGTCCGGCCTTAAGCCGGACACCGTGCCGGAATCTTCAACGATTCCGGACCGCGGTAGGCGAGCTCCTTCCAAGAGGAGCAAGCCTTCTGAGCCGGCAACCTCTGTCCAACCAGAGGTGCCGGACAATCTGCTGGAGGTGCTTGAAAGCGCCTCCATCGACGAGGAGCATCGTACTATCATGAGTACAGTGATCCAGAAGGTCCAGTCCGTCAAAAGCGGGCTGAGTGAAGCTTGCGCTAGCCTCCTAACAGGCTTCGAGGTAAGTAAAAAATATGTAAAAATATTACCGCATAGACAGTAGCCCCTGATGCTCTATTTGGCGTTCAGAAAGAAAAGCCGAATAGAGGATCTATTAAATTTCACAGGAGTCTAACAATAAAGAGTCAATATGCGTATGCAGGCTTCGCTGCTGTCCACCGCCACACTGACTGCGGAGGTGGGTGTCCTGAAACAGGGACTCGAGCGGTCCGAGCAAGAGCTCGGCCTTCCCAAGTGGCAACTCAAGGAGAAAGAAGGTAAGAAATACCTTACAGAAAAAGTGCCTATAGAGAGGCTTGATTGCAAAAAATAACAAGATTGTACTGCTTATTGTAGGGGCCACGACCGAGGTGGCGACCCTGAAGCAAGCGCTGTCTGAGGCCGAAAAGAAAACGGCCGCGGAGCGCACCGAGCGAGAAAAACTTGGGGCTCAGGTCGGCGAGGTGCAGCAAGAGCTTCAGGCTCTCATGAAAAAGCATGAGAGTTTGGAGCTTGAGTCAGAGACCCGAGCGTTCGAGCTCGCGGCGGCCCTTGAGACTGCCAAGTCTGCCCAGGCCGAAGCCCAAAAGGCCCTTCGAGAGTTGGAGGATATGAAGAAGATAGCAGCGGGTAAGGCATTCTTTATGCAAAGCAGAAATATAAAAGTAAACTACTTGTTACTTACCCAAATCCGGAGTTCTCCAGGGGCATTCGCAGATCTTCCCCGCAGCGTATCCGATGCCGCCACATTCTACCGAGCTGAAGAGGGCAGCTCGATGGAGAAGGTGTTCTGGTCTCAGTATGCTGAGGCCGGACACCTTGTGCCCTTGAGCGACCAGCTGAAACAGCTGGTCGAACTCCACAAGGTGGCCGAACAGGCCATGAAGGGCTTCATAGTTCGGCTGTGGCCCGGAGAGGCCCTGCCTGGGAGCTACTTCGGGCTGGTGCAGCGGCTGGTGGAGGCCTGTCCAAGGCTCGAGGTCCTCAAGCGCTCCGTCTGCATCGAAGGTGCCCGTAGGGCCCTTGCCCGTGTAAAGGTGCACTGGGGTAAGCTAGACGGTGAGAAGCTCGTGAAGGACGGGCCGCCGCCGGGGAAGGAGCATCGCAAGCCCGAGAACTATTACAAGGATGTTCTTGCAGGTGCTTGCCTTGCGGCAGATGAATGTACCAAGGATGTAATTTTTGAATAAACTCGCTCGTTTTTGTCCTATGCGCTGAAAACTTGTTCATAGGCTCTTAAGCAATGCTTGTTGAATTTAAAATATTATTTTCTGTGCGGCCGTTTATCAAAAAATTGAGAGATGGCCAGTCGTCGGCTTCTGCCCCCATGCCACTAGTGCTGGGGTGTTCGGGGATAAACCTGAGCACTCTTTTTCCCATAGTTGGGTCCTTCGAGGGAGGCGCTCAGCACGACGAACCAGGCAATCGGACTATAATGCTTGAACACTCTCACTTAGCCATAGAACGTTATAATTTTAAATTTCGGTGAAGCCCCTAGTTCGGAAGACCGAGTTCGGGGCGCTATCCACGCCTTGGCTGGGGTTATCCAGCTCCTCGCTCGAAGCGGCATAAGTCTTTAGGGACTCGAAAAATCTCTCGAACAGCGACCGGTCTCTTGCCTCATCATGACAGTCAGTTTTAGCTTTCTCCACTGAGGTGCTTAACCCAGCTCAACCGGGGCACAATCGCAGTGGTTCTCCTAGTGCTACCTTAGCCGATATAGCGGAACGTAAGGCACCAAAACATAGGAGCCGGGCAAACCCAACTATTGACCCGAATCATGATTCGGAGCCGATGCATATAGTGCTATAAGTTCAGGGTGCCGCACTTGTGAAAGTGTACGGACTTCTCACACCATGTTAAAGGATACTAAAGCCCCTGGCGTACTTGTCGTACCATAGTGTACGTGTGCAACATGTCATTAATGAACATATATAAAATAGAGTAATGCAAAAAAAAAGACAAAAAGCTAAGCATTGTTCAGAGCCGAACGATACAAATAGTGCGATAAGAAAAAGATATTGGACTATTCAGTATGTCCTGACCAAGGGCAGGCCGCGGAATTGTATTTAAAGCAGGTATACCGCTCGTAACAGAGACCACCTGGGTGTTCCATAATGCGGCATGGCTTGTCTGCCTCCCTGGATCTTGCATCGTTTGTGCGACAGTCGAGTTGCCGAACAGGTCGTCCGAAGTATGGAGTCCTGAAAGTAAGAAAAAATTAAAAAAAAGGAATCCGGCAGCCCCTAGTACGTTTTAAGCCATATGTTGGGCGTGCCGTTTATTGTGCCCCTTCCCCTGTGCCCATGGTATTTCAAGGGCGTAGTTGTGTACGCGAGGTACTGGTTTCGCTAGGTTGCGAGAGCTGGGGTTGGGGCCGCATTGCTACGCTTGCTTAGAGTGTGCCAGGCGGTCCTGCTGTAGGTTACTCCGGGCGCGCTTGGCAGTGTCTGGCTTTTTAATGGCCGGACTGGGGAATTGCCTAAGAAGGCTACTTTGTACTTCCGCTGCGAGAGCCGCCGTATGCTCCTCCGTACAGAGGGAGCGTTCGGTGTTTCCGTTGACCATGATTACTCCTCGAGGGCCTGGCATCTTGAGTTTGAGATATGTGTAATGCGGCACCGCATTGAATTTTGCGAATGCGGTTCGTTCGAGCAGGGCGTGATAGCCACTGCGAAACGGGACTATATCGAAGATTAACTCTTCGCTTCGGAAATTATCCGGGGATCTGAAGACCACGTCAAGTGTTACTGAGCCTGTACAGTTGGCTTCTACACCTGGTATAACGCCTTTAAAGGTCGTTCTTGTGGGTTTGATCCTTGAGGGATCTATGCCCATTTTCTGCACTGTGTCCTGATAAAGCAGGTTCAGGCTACTGCCGCCGTCCATGAGGACTCTTGTGAGGTGAAATCCGTCGATGATTGGGTCGAGAACCAATGCGGCGAAGCCGCCATGATGGATGCTAGTGGGATGGTCCCTTCGATCAAAGGTGATCGGGCAGGAGGACCATGGGTTGAACTTTGGGGCGACTGGCTCCATCGCGTATACGTCCCGCAGCGCACGCTTCCGCTCCCGCTTGGGAATGTGGGTTGCGTATATCATGTTCACCGTCCGCACTTGTGGGGAAAGCCCTTCTGTCCATTGTTGTTCGGCGGCTTGGGCTCCTCGTCGTCGCTGTGCAGCCCCTTGTCTCTGTTTTCGGCTCTTAATTTGCCTACCTGCTTGAACACCCAACAATCCCTGTTAGTGTGATCGGCTGGCTTTTCGGGGGTGCCATGTATCTGGCACAAGCGATCGAGTATTCGGTCCAAACTGGACGGGCCCTGAGTATTCTTTTTAAATGCCTTTTTCCACTGACCGGATTTATAGCCTCTGAATCCGGCATTGACTGCCGTCTCTTCATTGTTGTCACTATTAACGCGGTGTTTTTGTTTGTTCCGACGTGTCCTGCCACTTTTGTCCTTGGTGTCCGAATTACCAGGGTTCTTTGATAAGTTGTTACTGCGAGCCAGCCAGCTATCTTCTCCCGCGCAAAAGCGGGTCATGAGTGTCGTGAGTGCTGCCATGGATTTTGGCTTTTCCTGTCCCAGGTGCCGGGCAAGCCACTCGTCGCGGATGTTATGCTTGAAGGCTGCTAGGGCCTCTGCGTCCAAACAGTCGACTATCTGGTTTTTCTTTGTTAGGAACCGTGTCCAGAATTGTCTGGCTGATTCTTCTGGCTGCTGAATTATGTGGCTTAAGTCGTCGGCATCCGGCGGTCGCACGTAAGTGCCCGGGAAGCTATCGAGGATTGCGGCTTCCAGGTCCTCCCAAGAACTGATTGAGTCTGCTGGCAAGCTGTTGAGCCAATGTCAGGCCGGTCCTTTAAGTTTGAGCGGGAGGTACTTGATGGCGTGTAGATCATGGCGGCGGGCGATGTGTTAGAGAAGGAGATAGTCCTCAATCCATACTGCCGGGTCTGTGCTGCCATCGTATGATTTGATGTTTACGGGTTTGAAGCCCTCTGGGATTTTATGATCCATTACTTCATTCGTGAAGCATAGCGGGTGTGTGGCGCCTCTGTACTGGGCTATATCACGACGCAACTCGGAAGAGCTATGTCTGTTGTGTTCGTCCCGGCCGGAGTTGTTGTATCCGGAGTGAAGATCATTGTCACATGCCGTAGGGCGCCTGCACGATCCGTAGATCGATCTTGTCTGTCTTGCCTTATCCTCCAGTATGTCTCGCAGGTCGGGCGCATTTTCCCGTGCCTTAGTTGTGCGGCATCGGGGCATGGCTTGATTGGAGGGCTGAGCGGCCTCTCTGTCACGGCCACGGGGTGGCCGGTCTGCCATGTCATGTGCTGGTGATGTAGGTGCTTCCTCCTCTGATCGGGGTAGCGGCCTGTGCTTCGGGTAACTCTTGGAGGGGCGTTCGAGTTCATACTCTTCGGCCGCAAGGACTTCAGTCCATCTGTCAGCTAGCAAATCTTGGGCAGCTCTAAGTTGTTGCTGCTTTTTCTTGAGGCTTCTTGCCATGGCTAAAAGCCTGCGTTTAAAACGCTCTTGTTCGGCGGGGTCTGATGGTATGACGAATTCGTCGTCATCGAGGCTTGCCTCGTCTTCGGAGGGAGGCGTATAGTTATCATCCTCGACCTCTTGGTCTGCCGCTCTCTCATGAGGGCTGGCTTCTCCATCTTCCTGTGCTGAATCTTGCTGAGGTGGGTGTTCTTCGGCGCTGTCCGGGGTAGTATTATCTCCCGTGCCGGAATCACCGTTTTTGCTTTGGCGGGATTTAGAGCGGCGCCGCTGACGCTGGCGCTTTGGCTGTTTCTTGGGGGCGTCATCCCCCACTGTTCCATCGCCATCTCCATCTTTTGGAGTATCCACCATGTATATGTCGTATGACGAGGTGGCTTTCCAGCGCCCTACAGGTGCTGGTTCCTGTTCGTCTCCTATATCGTCGTCCATGCCGTCGATGTCTTCGGAGCCGAAGTCAAGTATGTCGGTTAAATCGTCGACAGTGGCTACAAAGTGGGTGGTGGGTGGGTTTTGAATTTCCTCACCGTCCGTATCCCACCCTTGCTGACCGTAGTCCGGCCAGGGCTCTCCTGATAAAGAGAGAGACTTAAGAGAATTCAGGATGTCGCCAAAAGGCGAATGCTGAAAGATGTCCGCTGCGGTGAACTCCATTACCGGCGCCCAATCGGATTCGATTGGCAGGGGCGCGGGGGGCTCGGAGTTCGGAGAGGAATCCGGCTCCTCGGAGTCACGGGCCATGCGGAGTGCGGGGCTGGAGTTCGGCTCGATCGCCTCTGAGATCGCAGCCCCTGAGGCAGCGTCCAACCGCTGATCCTCGATCGGCGCAGTAGGTTCCGAATCAATGGTCGAGACCGATGCGTGTGCGGCCTCCAAGGCGCTGTTCGGCGGCAGAGCTATATCATGCCCATCGAGACAGTGCGGCACGCTTGGCTGTGGCTCGAATCCGTCGAAGATCAAGTCTCCGCGGATGTCAGCCGTGTAGTTTAGGCTTCCAAACCTGACCTGATGGCCAGGGGCGTAGCTTTCGATCTGCTCAAGGAGGCTAAGCGAGTTGGCCCGCAGCGCGAAGCCGCCAAAGACGAAGATCTGTCCGGGGAGAAAAGTCTCACCCTGGACCGCATCGTTGTTGAAGATCGAAGGGGCCATCGGGCCTGAAGGCGACGACACAGAGGAACTCTCAATGAAAGCACCAATGTCGGTGTCAAAACCGGCGGATCTCGGGTAGGGGGTCCCAAACTGTGCATCTAGGCCGGATGGTAACAGGAGACAGGGGACACTTTGTTTTACCCAGGTTCGGGCCCTCTCGATGGAGGTAAAACCCTACTCCTGCTTGATTAATATTGATGATATGGGTAGTACAAGAGTAGATCTACCACGAGATCAAGGAGGCTAAACCCTAGAAGCTAGCCTATGGTATGATTGTGTATGGAGTTGATCCTGTCCTACGGACTACAACCCTCCAGTTTATATAGACACCGGATAGGGTTAGGGTTACACAGAGTCGGTTACAATGGTAGGAGATCTTGAATATCGCATCGCCAAGCTTGCCTTCCACGCCAAGGAAAGTCCCATCCGGACACGAGACAAAGTCTTCAATCTTATATCTTCATAGTCCAGGAGTCCGGCTGAAGGTATAGTCCGGCTATCCGAACACCCCCTAATCCAGGACTCCCTCAGGTGCCCAGGATCATCTCCACACGATGAACTATAATTTTTTTTGTAAAAGGTCCAAAAAAACTGGAACTTTTAGGCATCCAAGATGCTCATGTACGCAAGGTGTGTGCAAATTTCAGATTGGTGCGACACCTGATGAGTTCATGCAAAAACGAATTTGCTCTAAATAGTGTTCTTTTCCAAAATTTCTCAGACACAAAGTTTTGCCTTTTTTGGCACGATGTCCAAACACCACAAAATTTTACACGTACCTTGCACACACGAGTATCCTGGATGCCTCAAAATTTCATTTTTTTATTTTATTTACTATTATCTTTGAATTCACTATTCACGCCTAGGCATAGATGAGCCTGGGTGCAGGATAGCCGATCTCCTAATTACATTATCCATGATCTTTCTCTCAGTTTTTTAGAAAAATTAAACATAAATTCAAATTTGAATGATATTCGATAAAATACAAATTTATTCATAAAATGCATAAAATATAGGAAATAATGAAACTACAAAGTTCAAACCATTTTTATACAATGCCATAAAAAAATTAAACACAAATAAAAATAAAAATACACAAAACAACTCAATATCTTAACTATGCTACAGAAGTTCGACACCATGAGAGCGATGCTCGACCGATCTCACTACCATCATGTGAAGGAAATATGCCCGAGAGGCAATAATAAAGTTGTTATTTATATTTCCTTATATCATGATAAATGTTTATTATTCATGCTAGAATTGTATTAACCGGAAACTTAGTACACGTGCGAATACGTAGACAAAACACCTAGTATGCCTCTACTTGACTAGCTCGTTAATCAAAGATGGTTAAGTTTCCTAACCATATACATGTGTTGTCATTTGATGAACGGGATCACATCATTAGAGAATGATGTGATGGACGAGACCCATCCGTTAGCTTAGCATAAATGATCGTTTAGTTTTATTGCTATTGCTTTCATCATGACTTATACATATTCCTCTGACTATGAGATTATGCAATTCCCGAATATTGGAGGAACACCTTGTGTGCTATCAAACGTCACAACATAACTAGGTGATTATAAAGATGCTCTACAGGTATCTCCGATGGTGTTTGTTGAGTTGACATAGATCGAGATTAGAATTTGTCACTCCGATTGTCAGAGAGGTATCTCTGGGCCCTCTCAGTAATGCACATCACTATAAGCCTTGCAAGCAATGTGACTAATGAGTTAGTTGCGGGATGTTGCATTGAGGAACGAGTAAAGAGACTTGCCGGTAATGAGATTGAACTAGGTATGATGGTACCGACGATCGAATCTCGGGCAAGTAACATACCGATGACAAAGGGAACAACGTATGTTGTTATGCTATTTGACCGATAAAGATCTTCGTAGAATATGTAGGAGCCAATATGAGCATCCAGGTTCTGCTTTTTGTTATTGACCGGAGATGTGTCTCGGTCATGTATACATAGTTCTCGAACCCGTAGGGTCCACACGCTTAACGTTCAATGACAATTTGTATTATGAGTTATGTGATTTGATGTACCGAAGGTTGTTCGAAGTCTCGGATATGATCATGGACATGACGAGGAGTCTCGAAATGGTTGAGACATAAAGATGGATATATTGAAATGATATGTTTGGACATCGGAAGGGTTCCGGATGAGTTCAGCCATTTACCGGCGTACTGGGGGATTACCAGAACCCCCCGGGGAGTCATTGGGCCTTAATGGGCCTTCGTGGGAGAAAGGAGGAGGCGGCCAAGGTGCCCCCCAAGCCCAATCTGAATTGGGAGGGGGGTCGGCCCCCTTTCCTTCTCTCCCTCTCCCTCTTCCTTCTTCTCCTACTCCAACTAGTGAAGGGGGGGGGGGATCCTACTCCCACCGGGAGTAGGACTCCCCCTTGGGCACGCCATTGAGAGGGCCGGCCCTACCCTCCTCCACTCCTTTATATGCGGGGGAGGCGGACACCCCATAGGCACACAAGTTGATTGTTTAGCCGTGTGTGGTGGCCCCCTCCACAGATTTCCACCTCGGTCATATTGTTGCAGTGCTTAGGCGAAGCCCTGCACCGGTAGCTTCATCATCACCGTCACCACGCCGTCATGCGGATGAAACTCTCCCTCGACTTCAGATGGATCTAGAGTTCGTGGGACATCACCGAGCTGAATGTGTGCAGATCGCGGAGGTTCCGTACCTTCGGTACTAGGATCGGTCAGATCGTGAAGACGTATGACTACATCAACCGCATTGTCATAATGCTTCCGCTTACGGTCTACGAGGGTACGTGGACAACACTCTCCCCTCTCATTGCTATGCATCACCTAGATGGATCTTGTGGTGCGTAGGAAATTTTTGAAATTATTGCGTTTCCCAACAGTGGCATCCGAGCCAGGTCTATACGTAGATGTTATATGCACGAGTAGAACACAAATGTGTTGTTGGCGTGGGTATATACATATTGCTTGTCATCTGATAACCCACAAGTATAGGGGATCGCAATAGCTTTCGAGGGTCGAGTATTCAACCCAAATTTATTGATTCGACACAAGGGGAGCCAAAGAATATTCTCAAGTATTAGCAGCCGAGTTGTCAATTCAACCATACCTGGAAACTTAATATCTACATCAAATTATTTAGTAGCAAAGTAATATGATAGTAATGGTAACGGTAGCAAAAGTAATATTTTTGGTTTTATAGTGATTGTAATAGTAGCAACAGAAAAGTAAATATGCGAAGAACAATATAGGAAAAGCTCGTAGGCATTGGATCAGTGATGGATAATTATGTCAGATGCGATCAATCATGCAATAGCTATAACATAGGATGACACCGAACTAGCTCCAGTTCATCAATGTAATGTAGGCATGTATTCCGAATATAGTCATACGTGCTTATGAAAAAGAACTTGCATGACATCTTTTGTCCTACCCGCCCTTGGCAGCGGGGTCCTATTGGAAACTAAGGGATATTAAGGCCTCCTTTTAATAGAGTACCGGACCAAAGCATTAACACATAGTGAATACATGAACTCCTCAAACTACGGTCATCACTGGTAAGTATCTCGATTATTGTCACTTCGGGGTTAACGGATCATAACACATAATAGGTGACTATAGACTTGCAAGATAGGATCACGAACTCACATATATTCATGAAAATATAATAGGTTCAGATCTGAAATCATGGCACTCGGGCCCTAGTGACAAGCATTAAGCATAACAAAGTCGTAGCAACATCAATCTCAGAACATAGTGGATACTAGGGATCAAACCCTAACAAAACTAACTCGATTACATGATAAATCTCATCCAACCCATCACCGTCTAGCAAGCTTACGATGGAATTACTCACGCACTGCGGTGAGCATCGTGAAATTGGTGATGGAGGAAGGTTGATGATGACGATGGCGATGGATTACCCTCTCCGAAGCCCCAAACGGACTCCAGACCAGCCCTCCCGAGAGAGTTTAGGGCTTGGCGGCGGCTCCGTATCGTAAAACGAGATGAATCCTTCTCCCTGATTTTTTTCTCCCCGAAAGTGAATATATGGAGTTGGAGTTGAGGTCGGTGGAGCGTCAGGGGGCCCATGAGGCAGGGGGGCGTTCCCCCACCCTCGTGGATAGGGCGTGGGCCCCCTGATGTGGATCTTTTCGCCAGTATTTTTTATATATTCCAAAAATAATCTCCGTTGATTTTTAGGTCATTCCGAGAACTTTTATTTCTGCACAAAAATAACACCATGGCAATTCTGCTGAAAACAGCGTCAGTCCGGGTTAGTTCCATTCAAATCAGGCAAGTTAGAGTCCAAAACAAGGGCAAAAGTGTTTGGAAAAGTAGATACGACGGAGACGTATCAAATCCCCCAATCTTAAACCTTTGCTTGTCCTCAAGCAATTCAGTTGATGAACTGAAAGTGATAAAGAAAAACTTTTACAAACTTTGTTTGCTCTTGTTGTTGCAAATATGTAAAGCCAGCATTCAAGTTGTCAGCAAAGATTATGAACTAACCATATTCACAATAACACTTGCGTCTCATGTTTACTCACATCAATGGCATAATCAACTAGCGAGCAATAATAATAAATCTCAAATGACAACACTTTCTCAAAATAGTCATAATATGATATAACAAGATGGTATCTCGCTAGCCCTTTCTGAGACCGCAAAACATAAATGTAGAGCACCTTTAAAGATCAAGGACTGACTAGACATTGTAATTCATGGTAAAAGAGATCCAGTCAAGTCATACTCAATGTAAACTAACAGTAATACATGCAAATGACAGCGGTGCTCTCTAACTGGTGCTTTTTAATAAGGGGATGATGACTCAACATAAAAGTAAATGGATAAGCCCTTTTCAGAGGGAAGCAGGGATTTGTAGAGGTGCGAGAGCTCGATTTTGAAATAGAGATGAATAATATTTTGAGCGGTATACTTTCATTGTCAACATAACAACCGAGAGATCTCGATATCTTCCATGCTACACACATTATAGGCGGTTCCCAAGCAGAATGGTAAAGTTTATACTCCCCCACCACCAACAAGCATCAATCCATGGCTTGCCCGAAACAACGGGTGCCTCTAACTAACAACAATCCTGGGGGAGTTTTGTTTGCAATTATTTTGATTTGATTTGAGTATGGGACTGGGCATCCAGGTGACCAGCCATTTTCTCGTGAGTGAGGAGCGAAGTCCACTCCTCTTGAGAATAACCCGCCTAGCATGGAGGATACAGACAGCCCTAATTGATACATGAGCTATTCGAGCATACAAACCAGAATGTTTATTTGAAGGTTTAGAGTTTGGCACATACAAATTTACTTGGAACGGTAGCTAGATACCGTGTATAGGAAGGTATGGTGGACTCATATGGAATAACTTTGGGGTTTATGGAATTGGATGCACAAGCAGTATTCCCGCTTAGTACAAGTGAAGGCTAGAAAAAGACTGGGAAGCGACCAGCTAGAGAGCGACAACAGTCATGAACATGCATAATCAACACCGAATGAAAGCATGAGTAGGATATAATTCACCATGAACATAAATATCGTAGAGGCTATGTTGATTTTGTTTCAACTACATGCATGAACATGTGCCAAGTCAAGCCACTCGAATCGTTCAAAGGAGGATACCACCCCATCATACCACATCACAACCATTTTAATAGCATGTTGGCACGCAAGGTAAACCATTATAAACTCCTAGCTAATTAAGCATGTCATAAGCAACTATAATCTCTAATTGTCATTGCAAACATGTTTCATTCATAATAGGCTGAATCAGGAACGATGAACTAATCATATTTACAAAAACAAGAGAGATCGAGTTCATACCAGCTTTTTCATCTCAATCAGTTCATCATATATCGTCATTATTGCCTTTCACTTGCAGGACCGAATAGTGTGGATAATAATAATAGTGCACGTGCATTGGACTAAGCTGGAATCTGCAAGCATTCAACTCAGGAGAAGACAAGGTAATATGGGCTCTTTGTTAGATCAACAATAATGCATATAAGAGCCACTCAAGATTTTCATCATGGTCTTCTCCTCTCGACCCCCAAAGAAAAGAAATAAAACTATTTACACGGGAAAACTCTCAACAAGCAAAAGAAGAATGAGAAATCTTTTTGGGTTTTATTTTTAATTACTACTATTACAAGCATGGAAAGTAAACTAGCTAGAAGCTACAACTAATTTTTTTTGTTTCTTCTTAAGGTTTTTCAAACACACAAGAAGAAAGCTTAAAAGGAAAATAAACTAGCATGCATGATACGATCAAAAAGTATGAGCACCGACAATTGGCTTGAGTGTGTGAACATGAATGTAATATCGGTGAGAGATACGTACTCCCCCAAGCTTAGGCTTTTGGCCTAAGTTGGTCTATGCCCATGGATGGTCTGGTGGATATCCGAAGTTGAAGCTAGGGTCGTACTGAGATGCATCAGCTACTGCTCGAAGAGCTGGAGCTTGGAGGCGGGCTGCCTCCGTCCACCTCTCGTACTCGTCCGCCTCCTCCCTAGTTATAACATATCTCCTTTTTGCCTGAAAGTCAAAGAAAGCAGGAGCAGGGAGAGCGACGTGATAGGTGCGTCGTCCGTCAAATATTAGTCGGTACTGGAGGGACTGATCGTTCCTCTCAACAAACTGATGACGAACCATAGCATTATAATCTAAATAAGCAGGAGGCAACTCAATATCATATCCACGTATGGGTAACTCAAGAAAATTAGCTAAACGGGTTGCGTAAATTCCACCGAACAAATCCCCATTACTACTGTTATTATGCAACCTACATGCAACAATGGCCCCCTAGTTATATTTTCTATCTCCTAATACAGCACTCTTGAGAACACTAAGATCTGGGACACACATGTGACATGCCTCATCCTTACCATTTATGCATCTACCTATAAAGAGAGCAAAATAATATATAACTGGAAAATGAATGCTCCCTATGGTAGCTTGTGTTATTTCTCTAGATTCCACCACGGTGATACTAGCAAGAAAATCTTTATACTCAGATTTACGAGGTTCACTAACATTACCCCACTGTGAGAGTTTACAAGCAGTATTAAAATCTTCTAAGTCCATGGTATAAGATTTATCATAAAGATTAAACAAGACAGTTTGAGAATTGTGTGATGATGTAAATTTAAATCTTCTCACAAAGGAATCAGTTAGGTAATAATATTGGAGGCACTTATCTGCCTCGAAGCTCTCAAGATCAGCGTTACGCACATATGCGTCAAATTCCTCCTTGATTCCCGCTTGAACCATAAAATCTTCGGACGACCATTCACAAGGCCGCACTTGAGCATCCCTTGGTAGTTCATTGTCCGGCTCGCGTATTGCAGGCCTGGGTCCTTGCTTCCTTGAGGAACCACCTTGGTACATTTTCCTAAACATATTTCTTCCTCTGAAAAATTTCTGAATTTTTTAGTAACTCAAAAATAAAAGTGAACCAAACTCAACAAGATAAATTTTTAGTAACTACTCCTACAAGTGCCTAGAGGCTATATCATGCATTAAAACTACTTTTAACCACATAAATTTGACATGCAAGCTGAAGAACAGGGTCACCCAAGCAGCAAAAATTTGCAATGAATAAAGCACTAGAACAAAAACTAATTGGACCATTGGAGGAGTCACATACCAAAGAACAATCCCCCAAAGGCAGTTTTGTGAGAGGAGCTTTGAGCAAGGAGACCGAAAATGGCAGCAAGATGAGCAAGAACTCGGATTTGAGCTGGCTAGTGTTTTTTTCTCGAGCAAGACGAAGTGTGTGGGTGCAAGGATAAGTGGAGGGGACCCACGTGGGGTCCATGAGGCAGGGGGCGTGCCCAGGGGGGTGGGCACGCCCTCCACCCTCGTGGGCACGTGGCTGCTCCCCCAGCTGTGTTCTCAATGCCTAAAATCCTCAAATATTCTAGAAAAAAATAGATTTCATTTTCAGGGCATTTGGAGAACTTTTATTTTCGGGGTATTTTTTATTGCATGGATAATTCAGAAAATAGACAGAAAATACTATTTTTACTTTATTTAATATAAATAACAGAAAGTAAAAAGAGGGTACAGAGAGTTGTGTTTTCTGAATTCATCCATCTCATGCTCATCAAAAGGAATCTACTAACAAGGTTGATCAGGTCTTGTTAACAAACTCATTTCGAATAACATGAAACCGGAGAAATTTTGAATAACACTAGGTTACCTCAACGGGAATATGCACATCCCCAACAATAAGAATATCATATTTCTTCTTAACGGCAAGAAGAGGAAATTCAAAACCTCCAATAGTGATTGTTGAAAATTTTCCAATAGAATTGATACTGTGGACCTGAGGTTGTTTCCTCGGAAAGTGTACCGTATGCTCATTACCATTAACATGAAAAGTGACATTGCCTTTGTTGCAATCAATAACAGCCCCTGCAGTATTCAAAACTGGTCTACCAAGGATAATCGACATACTATCGTCATCGGGAATATCAAGAATAACAAAGTCCGTTAAAATAGTAACATTTGCAACCACAACAGGCACATCCTCGCAAATACCGACAGGTGTAGCAGTTGATTTATCAGCCATTTGCAAAGATATTTCAGTAGGTGTCAACTTATTCAAATCAAGTCTACGATATAAAGAGAGAGGCATAACACTAACACCGGCTCCAAGATCACATAAAGTAGTTTTAACATATTTTCTTTTAATGGAGCATGGTATAGTTGGTACTCCTGGATCTCCTAGTTTCTTTGGTATTCCACCTTTAAAAGTGTAATTAGCAAGCATGGTGGAAATTTCAGCTTCCAGTATCTTTCTTTTATTTATAACAATATCTTTCATGTATTTAGCATAAGGATTCATTTTAAGCATATCAGTCAAACGCATACGCAGAAAGATAGGTCTAATCATTTCAGCAAAGCGCTCAAAATCCTCATCATCCTTTTTCTTGGATGTTTTAGGAGGAAAAGGCATGGGTTTCTGAACCCATGGTTCTCTTTCTTTACCGTGCTTCCTAGCAACAAAGTCTCTCTTATCATAACGTTGATTCTTTGATTGTGGGTTATCAAGATCAATAGCAGGTTCAATCTCTACATCATTAGCATTGCTAGGTTGAGCATCAACATGAACAACATCATTAACATTATCACTAGGTTCATGTTCATTACCAGATTGTGTTTCAGCATCAGAAATAGAAATATCATTGGGATTCTCAGGTGTGTCAACAACAGGTTCACTAGAAGCATGCAAAGTCCTATCATTTTTTCTTTTATTCATTTTAGAAGGACTAGGTGCATCAACATTAGTTCTCTAAGAATCTTGCTCAATTCTCTTAGGATGGCCCTCACGATACAAAGGTTCCTAAGTCATTTTACCACCTCTAGTCATAACTCTAACAACATTATCATTCTTCTTATTATTTAATTCATTAAGCAAATCATTCTAAGCTTTAAGCACTTGTTCTACTTGAGTGGTAACCATAGAAGCATGTTTACTAATAAGTTTAAGTTCAACTTTAACTCTAGACATATAACCACTCAAGTGTTCAAGCATATCAGCATTGTGTTTCAATTGTCTACCAACATAAGCATTGAAGATTTCTTGCTTAACCATAAAGTCATCAAACTCATCCAAGCATTGGCTAGCAAACTTAGTAAATGGGATTTCACATTTATCAAATCTATAGAGAGAATTTACCTTTACTACCTGTGTCGGGTTATCAAGACCATGTATTTCTTAAATAGGTGGTAAATTCTCAACATCTTCAGCTTTAATACCTTTTTCTTTCATAGATTTCTTTGCCTCTTGCATATCTTCGGGACCGAGAAATAGGATACCTCTTTTCTTCGGAGTTGGCTTAGGAGTTGGTTCAGGAAGTGTCCAATTATTTTCATTAGTCAACATATTATTCAATAGCAATTCAGCTTGATCCACAGTTCTTTCCTCGAAAACACAACCAACACAACTATCCAGGTAGTCTCTGGAAGCATTGGTTAGTCCATTATAAAAGATATCAAGTATTTCGTTTTTCTTGAGAGGATGATCAGGCAAAGCATTAAGTAATCTGCTACCTCTTGAGGACTGCGTTGGTTTTCCACGAAGAGGAAGGGATGATGCAGCAAAGTAGTGTAAGTATTTCCCTCAGTTTTTAGAACCAAGGTATCAATCCAGTAGGAGGCTACGCGCAAGTCCCTCGCACCTGCACAAAACAAATATATCCTCGCAACCAACGCGATAAGGGGTTGTCAATCCCTACATGGCCACTTACGAGAGTGAGATCCGATAAATATGATAAGATAATATTTTTGGTATTTTTGTGATAAAGATGAAAGGAAAATAAAGGCAAAGTAAAAAAGCAAAGGAAATAACTAAGTAGTGGGAGATTAATATGATGAAGATAGACCCGGCGGCCATAGGTTTCACTAGTGGCTTCTCTCGAGAGCATAAGTATTCTACGGTGGGTGAACAAATTACTGTTGAGCAATTGACAGAATTGAGCATAGTTATGAGAATATCTAGGTATGATCATGTATATAGGCATCACGTCCGAGACAAGTAGACCGACTCCTGCCTGCATCTACTACTATTACTCCACTCATCGACCGCTATCCAGCATGCATCTAGAGTATTAAGTTAAAAATAGAGTAACACCTTAAGCAAGATGACATGATGTAGAGGGATAGACTCATGCAATATGATGAAAAACCCATCTTGTTATCCTCGATGGAAACAATACAATACGTGCCTTGCTGCCCCTACTGTCACTGGGAAAGGACACCGCAAGATTGAACCCAAAGCTAAGCACTTCTCCCATTGCAATAAAGATCAATCTAGTAGGCCAAACCAAACTGATAATTCGAAGAGACTTGCAAAGATAACCAATCATACATAAAAGAATTCAGAGAAGATCCAAATATTGTTCATAGATAGACTTGATCATAAACCCACAATTCATCGGTCTCAACAAACACACCACAAAAAGAAGATTACATCGAATAGTTCTCCACAAGAGAGGGGGAGAACATTGTATTGAGATCCAAAAAGAGAGAAGAAGCCATCTAGCTACTAACTATGGACCCGTAGGTCTGAGGTAAACTACTCACACTTCATCGGAGGGGCTATGGTGTTGATGTAGAAGCCCTCCATGATCGATGCCCCCTCCGGCGGAGCTCCGAAACAGGCCCCAAGACGGGATCTCGTGGATACAGAAAGTTGCGGCGGTGGAATTAGGGTTTTGGCTCCATATCTGATCATTTGGGGGTACGTAGGTATATATAGGAGGAAGGAGTACGTCGGTGGAGCAACAAGGGGCCCACGAGGGTGGAGGGCACGCCTGGGGGGGGCCTACCTCGCGGCCTCCTCTTTTGTGTCTTGAGGTAGGGTCCAAGTCTCCCGGGTCTTGTTTGTTGAGAAAATCACGTTCCCGAAGGTTTCATTCCGTTTGGACTCCGTTTAATATTCCTTTCCTTCGAAACCCTAAAACAGGCAAAAAACAGCAATTCTGGGCCGGGCCTCCGGTAAATAGGTTAGTCCCAAAAATAATATAAAAGTGGATAATAAAGCCCAATAATGTCCAAAACAGTAGACAATATAGCTTGGAGCAATCAAAAATTATAGATACGTTGGAGACGTATCAAGCATCCCCAAGCTTAATTCCTGCTCGTCCTTGAGTAGGTAAATGATAAAAACAGAATTTTTGCTGCGGAGTGCTACTTGGCATAATTTTAATGTAATTCTTCTTAAATATGGCATGAATATTCAGATATGAAAGATTCAAGAAAAAAGTTCATATTGACATAAAGATAATAATACTTCAAGCATACTAACTAAGCAATTATGTCTTCTCAAAATAACATGGCCAAAGATAGTTCATCCCTACAAAATCATATAGTTTAGTCATGTTTCATTTTCGTCACACAAGAATGCTCTCATTGATAACCCACAAGTATAGGGGATCGCAACAGTTTTCGATAAGTAAGAGTGTCGAACCAACGAGGAGCTAAAGGCAGAACAAATATTCCCTCAAGTTCTATTGACCACCGATACAACTCTACGAACGCTTGACATTCGCTTTACCTAGAACAAGTATGAAACTAGAAGTACTTTGTAGGTGTTGTTGGATAGGTTTGCAAGAATATAAAGAGCACGTAAATAAAAGGTAGGGGATGTTTAGATAAAGAAACAATAAAGTAAATATAGTGAGTGTGGAAAAGTGGTGGTAGGAGTTGCGAAATTGCCCCTAAGCAATTGACTACTTTACTAGACCGATAGCAAGTATTATGTGGGAGAGGCCACTGCTATATTGGAGACGTATCATAAACGAAGAAGCCTCCCCAAGCTTGTGGGAGACTCTCTTCTTCAATTTGCACAAAATTATATATTTCCCTTAAGGCAGCTTGTTTCTTATGAGCGGGGAAATATTTAGCAGAGAAGTAATAAATCATATCCTGGGGACTATGCACACAACCAGGATCAAGAGAATTAAACCATGTTTTAGCATCACCCTTTAATGAGAACGGAAACAACTTAAGGATAAAGTAATAGCGAGTTTTCTCATCATGACTAAACAGGGTGGCTATATCATTTAATTTAGTAAGATGTGCCACAACAGTTTCAGATTCAGAGCCATAGAAAGGATCAGATTCAACCAAAGTAATTAACTCATGATCGACATAGAAATCATAATCCTTATCAGTAATAAAGATAGGTGAAGTAGCAAAAGCAAGGTCATATTTCATTCTAGCATTCAAAGACTTTTTTTAAGCTTAGCTAATAATTTCTTAAGATCAGATCTATCATTGCAAGCAACAAAGTCTCTAGCAGTTTCTTCATCAATAACATAACCCTCAGTCACAACACACAATTCATATCTAGGGGGAGAATCTTCATCATCACTTTCATCAATATTATCAGATTCAATAATTTCATTCTCCCTAGCCCTAGCAAGTTGTTCATCAAGAAATTCACCTAGTGGCACAGTAGTATCTAGCGTAGAAGTAGTTTCATCATAAGTATCATGCCAAGCAGAAGTGGCATCATCCATAACATGCGACATATCAGAATGAATAACAGGTGTAGGCGTCGCAAGTTTACTCAAAACAGAAGGTGAATCAAGTGCAGATCTAGATGGCAGTTCCTTACCTCCCCTTGTAGTTAAGGGAAAACTCTTGGTTCTTTGATCTTTCAAGTTCTTCATAGTGATAAGCAGATATAAATTCCAAATGACTCAAACAATAGAGTTATGCTCCCCGGCAACAACGCCAGAAAATAGTCTTGATAACCCACAAGTATAGGGGATCACAACAGTTTTCGAGGGTAGAGTATTCAACCCAAATTTGTTGATTCGAAACAAGGGGAGCCAAAGAATATTCTCAAGTATTAGCAGCCGAGTTGTCAATTCAACCACACCTGGAAACTTAATATCTGCAGCAAAGTATTTAGTAGCAAAGTAATACGATAGTAATGGTAACGGTAGCATAAGTAATATTTTTGGTTTTATAGTGATTGTAACAGTAGCAACGGAAAAGTAAATAAGCGAAGAACAAGATAGGAAAAGCTCGTAGGCATTGAATCGATGATGGATAATTATGTCGGATGCGATCAATCATGGAACAGTTATAACATAGGGTGACACAGAACTAGCTCCAGTTCATCAATGTAATGTAGGCATGTATTCCGAATATAGTCATACGTGCTTATGGAAAAGAACTTGCATGACATCTTTTGTCCTACCCTCCCGTGGCACCGGGGTCCTATTGGAAACTAAGGGATATTAAGGCCTCCTTTTAATAGAGTGCCGGACCAAAGCATTAACACGTAGTGAATACATGAACTCCTCAAACTACGATCATCACCGATAAGTATCGCGATTATTGTCACTTCGGGGTTAACGGATCGTAACACATAATAGGTGACTATAGACTTGCAAGATAGGATCACAAACTCACATATATTCATGAAAACATAATAGGTTCAGATCTGAGATCATGGCACTCGGGCCCTAGTGACAAGCATTAAACATAGCAAAGTCATAGCAACATCAATCTCAGAACATAGTGGATACTAGGGATCAAACCCTAACAAAACTAACTCGATTACATGATAAATCTCATCCAACCCATCACCGTCCAGCAAGCCTATGATGGAATTACTCACGCACGGCGGTGAGCATCATGAAATTGGTGATGGAGGAAGGTTGATGATGACGATGGCGACGGATTCCCCTCTCCGGAGCCCCAAACGGACTCCAGATCAGCCCTCCTGAGAGAGTTTAGGGTTTGGCGGCGGCTCCGTATAGTAAAACGTGATGAATCCTTCTCCTTGATTTTTTTCTCCCTGAAAGTGAATATATGAAGTTGGAGTTGAGGTCGGTGGAGCGTTAGGGGGCCCACGAGGCAAGGGGCGCGCCTAGGGGGGGTAGGCGCGCCCCCGCCCTCGTGGACAGGGTGTGGGCCCCCTGACGTGGATCTTTTCGCCAGTATTTTTTATATATTCCAAAAATAATCTCCGTTGATTTTCAGGTCAGTCTGAGAACTTTTATTTCTGCACAAAAATAACACCATGGCAATTCTGCTGAAAACAGCGTCGGTCTGGGTTAGTTCCATTCAAATCATGCAAGTTAGTGTCCAAAATAAGGGCAAAAGTGTTTGGAAAAGTAGATACGACGGAGACGTATCATCGTCACTAGTTGATTCTTGATTCAGCGCTATTGTTGGATGAAGCGGCTTAGACCGACATTACGCGTATGCTTACGCGAGACTGGTTCTACCAACGTGCTTCGTACACAGGTGGCTAGTGGGTGTCTGTTTCTCCAACTTTAGTTGAATCGGATTCAATGAACATGGTTCTTTCTGAAGATCAAAAAGCAATCACTATACCACGTTGTGGTTTTTGATGCATAGGTAAGAACGGTTCTTGCTAAGCCTGTAGCTGCCACGTAAAACTTGCAACACCAAAGTAGAGGATGTCTAACTTGTTTTTGCAGGGCATGTTGTGATGTGATATGGTCAAGACGTGATTATATAAATTGTTGTATGAGATGATCATATTTTGTAACAAAGTTATCGGCAACTGGCAGGAGCCATATGGTTGTCGTTTTATTGTATGAAATGCAATCGCCATGTAATTGCTTTACTTTATCACTAAGCGGTAGCGATAGTCGTAGAAGCAATAGTTGGCGAGACGACAATGATTCTTCAATGGAGATCAAGGTGTCAAGCTGGTAACAATGGTGATCATGACGGTGCTTTGGAGATGGAGATCAAAGGCACAAGATGATGATGGCCATATCATATCACTTATATTGATTGCATGTGATGTTTATCCTTTATGCATCTTATTTTGCTTAGTTCGGCGGTAGCATTATAAGATGATCTCTCACTAAATTTCAAGGTATAAGTGTTCTCCCTGAGTATGCACCGTTGCAACAGTTCGTCGTGCCGAGACACCACATGATGATCGGGTGTGATAAGCTCTACGTTCACATACAATGGGTGCGAGCCAATTTTGCACATGCAAAATACTCGGGGTTAACTTGACGATCCTAGCATATGCAGATATGGCCTCGGAACACCGAGGCCGAAAGGTCGAGCGTTAATCATATAGTAGATATGATCAACATAGTGATGTTCACCATTGAAAGCTACTCCATCTCACGTGATGATCGGACATGGTTTAGTTGATATGGATCATGTGATCACTTAGATGATTAGAGGGATGTCTATCTAAGTGGGAGTTCTTAGGTAATATGATTAATTGAACTTAAATTTATCATGAACTTAGTCCTGATAGTATTTGCATATCTATGTTGTAGATCAATTGCTTGCGTATAGTTTCCCCGTTTTATTTATGGTATGTTCCTAGAGAAAACTATGTTGAAAGATGTTAGTAGCAATGATGCAGACTAGCTCCGTGATCTGAGGATTATCCTCATTGCTGCATAGAAGAAATATGTCGTTGATGCACCGCTAGGTGACGGACCTATTGCAGGAGCAGATGCAGATGTTATGAACTTTTGGCAAGCTCGGTATGATGACTACTTGATAGTTTAGTGCGCCATTCTTTACGGCTTAGAATTGGGAATTCAAAAACATTTTGAACGCCACAGAGCATATAAGATGTTCCAAGAGCTGAAATTGGTATTTCAGACTCATGCCCGAGTCGAGAGGTATGAGACCTCTGACAAGTAGTTTGCCAACAAGATGGAGGAGAATAGCTCAACCAGTGAGCATGTGCTCAGAATGTCTGAGTACTACAATCGCTTGAATCAAGTGGGAGTTAATCTTCCAGATAAGATAGTGATTGACAGAGTTCTATAGTCACTATCGCCAAGTTACTGGAACTTCGTGATGAACTATAATATGTAAGGGATGACGAAAACGATTCCCGAGCTCTTCGCGATGCTGAAATCAGCGAAGGTAGAAATCAAGAAAAGCATCAAGTGTTGATGGTTGACAAGACCACTAGTTTCAAGTAAAAGGGCAAGGGAAAGAAAGGGAACTTCAAGAAGAATGGCAAGCAAGTTGCCACTCCCATAAAGAATACCAAAGCTAGACTCAAGCCTGAAACTGAGTGCTTATACTGCAAAGGAAATGGTCACTGAAAGTGGAACTGCCCTAGATACTTGGCGGATAAGAAGGATGGCAAAGTGAACAAAGGTATATTTGATATACATGTTATTGATGTGTACTTTACTAGTGTTTATAGCAACCCCTGAGTATTTGATACTAGTTCAGTTGCTAAGAGTAGTAACTCGAAACGGAAGTTGCAAAATAAACAGAGACTAGTTATGGGCGAGGTGATGATGTGAGTTGGAAGTGATTCCAAGGTTGATAAGATCACCATCGCACACTCCTTTTACCTTCAGGATTTGTGTTGAACCTAAAAATAAATGTTATTTGGTGTTTGCGTTGAGCATAAATATGATTGGATCATGTTTATTGCAATACGGTTATTCATTTAAGTAAAAGAATAATTGTTGTTCTATTTACATGAATAAAACCTTTTATGGTCATACACTCAATATAAATGGTTTATTGAATCTCGATCGTAGTGATACACATATTCATACTATTAAAGCCAAAAGATGCAGAGTTAACAATGACAATGTAGCTTATATGTGGCACTGCCATTTAGGTCATATTGGTGTAAAGCGCATGAAGAAACTCCATGCTGATGGACTTTTGGAATCACTTGATGCTTGCGAACCATGCCTTATGGGCAAGATGACTAAGACTCCGTTCTTTAGAACAATGGAGCGAGCAACAGCCTTGCTGGAAATAATACATACTGATGTGTGCGGTCCAATGGCTGTTGAGGCTAGCGGCGGGTATCGTTATTTTCTGACCTTCACAGATGATTTGAGCAGATATGGGTATATCTACTTGATGAAACATAAGTCTGAAACATTTGAAAATTTCAAAGAATTTCAGAGTGAAGTGGAAAATCATCGTAACAAGAAAATAAAGTTTCTACGATCTGATCGCGGAAACAAATATTTGAGTTACGAGTTCGGTCTTCATTCGAAACAATGTGGAATAGTTGCACAATTCACGCCACCTGGAACACCACAATGTAATGGTGTGTCTGAACGTCATAACTGTACTTTATTAGATATGGTGCAATCTATGATGTCTCTTACCGAATTACCACTATCATTTTTGGGTTATGCATTAGAGACAGTTGCATTCACGTTAAATAGGGCACCGTCTAAAAATCCATTGAGACGACACTGTATGAACTGTGGTTTAGTAAGAAACCTAAGCTGTCATTTCTTAAAGTTTGGGGTTGTGATGCTTATGTGAAAAAGTTTCAACCTAATAAGCTCAAACCCAAATCAGAGAAGTGTGTATTCATAGGATACCCAAAAGAAACTGTTGGGTACACGTTCTATCACATATCATAAGGCAAGATCTTTGTTGCTAAGAGAGGATCCTTTCTAGAGAAGGAGTTTCTCTCAAAATAAGTGAGTGGGAGGAAAGTAGAACTTGATGAGGTAATTGTACCTGCTCCCTTATTGGAAAGTAGTTCATCACAAAAATCAGTTCCAGTGATTCCTACACCAATTAGTGAGGAAGCTAATGATGATGATCATGAAAACTTCTGATCAAGTTACTACTGAACCTCATAGGTCAACCAGAGTAAGATCCGCACCAGAGTGGTACGGTAATCCTGTTTTGGAGGTCATGTTACTTCACCGTGACGAACCTACGAACTATGAGGAAGCGATGATGAGCCTAGATTCCGCAAAATGGCTTGAGGCCATGAAATCTGAGATAGAATCCATGTATCAGAACAAAGTGTGGACTTTGGTGGACTTGCCCGTTGATCGGCAAGCCATTGAGAATAAATGGATCTTCAAGAGGAAGACAGGCGCTGATAGTAGTGTTACTATCTACAAAGATCGAATTGTCGCAAAAAGTTTTCGACAAGTTCAAGGTGTTGACTATGATGAGATTTTCTCACTCGTAGTGATGCTTAAGTCTGTCCGAATCATGTTAGTAATTGCCACATTTTATGAAATATGGCAAATGGATGTCAAAACTGCATTCCTTAATGGATTTCTTAAAGAAGAGTTGTATATGATACAACAAGAAAGTTTTGTCAATCCTAAAGGTGCTAACAAAGTGTGCAAGCTCCAACAATCCATCTATGGACTGGTGCAAACATCTCGGAGTTGGAATATATGCTTTGATGAGTTGATCAAAGCATATAGTTTTATACAGACTTGCGGTGAAGTCTGTATTTACAAGATAGTGAGTGGGAGCACTACAACATTTCTGATAAGTATATGTGTAGGACATATTGTTGATCGGAAATAACGTAGAATTTTCTGGAAAGCATAAAGGAGTGTTTGAAAGGAGTTTTGCAAAGAAAGACCTTGGTGAAGCTGCTTACATATTAAGCATCAAGATCTATAGAGATAGAACAAGATGCTTGATAATTCTTTTTAATGAGTGCATACCTTGACAAGTTTTTGAAGTAGTTCAAAATGGAACAGTCAAAGAAGGAGTTCTTGCCTGTGTTGCAAGGTGTGAAGACTCAAAACCCGACCACGGAAGAAAATAGAAAGAGAATGAAAAGTCATTCCCTATGCCTCAGTCATAGGTTCTATAAAGTATGCTATGCTGTGTACCAGACCTATTGTGTACCTCACCATGTGTTTGGCAAGAGGGTACAATAGTGATCCAGGAGTGGATCACTCAAGAGTGGTCAAAATTATCCTTAGTGGAATAAGGAAACGTTTCTCGGTTATGGAGGTGACAAAGAGTTCGTCATAAGGAGTTACGTCGATGCAAGATTTGACACCGATCTGGATGACTCTAAGTCTCGATCTAGATACATATTGAAAGTGGGAGCGATTAGCTAGAGTAGCTCCGTGCAGAGCATTGTAGACATAGAAAATTTGCAAAATACATACGGCTCTGAATGTGGCAGACCCGTTGACTAAACTTCTCTCACAAACAAAACATGATCACTCTTTGGGTGTTAATCACATAGCAATGTGAACTAGATTATTGACTCTAGTAAACCCTTTAAGTATTAGTCACATGGAGATGTGAACTAATCACATAAATATGTGAACTATTGGTGTTAAATCACATGGCGATGTGAACTAGATTATTGACTCTAGTGCAAGTGGGAGACTGAAGGAAATATGCCCTAGAGGCAATAATAAAATTGTTATTTATATTTCCTTATATCATGATAAGTGTTTATTATTCATGCTAGAATTGTATTAACCGGAAACTTAGTACATGTGTGAATACATAGACAAAACAGAGTGTCCCTAGTATGCGTCTACTTGACAAGCTCATTAATCAAAGATGGTTAAGTTTCCTGACCATAGACATGTGTTGTCATTTGATGAACAGGATCACATCATTAGATAATGATGTGATGGACAAGACCCATCTGTTAGCTTAGCATAAATGGTCGTTTAGTTTTATTTCTGTTGCTTTCATCATGACTTATACATGTTCCTCTGACTATGAGATTATGCAATTCCTGTATACCGGAGGAACACCTTGTGTGCTATCGAATGTCACAACGTAATTGGGTGATTATAAAGATTCTCTACATGTGTCTCCGATGGTGTTTGTTGAGTTGGCATAGATCGAGATTAAAATTTGTCACTCCGATTGTCAGAGAGGTATCTCTAGGCCCTCTCGGTAATGCACATCACTATAAGCCTTGCAAGCAATGTGACTAATGAGTTAGTTGCGGGATATTGCATTGCGAAACGAGCAAAGAGACTTGCCGGTAACGAGATTGAACTAGGTATGATGATACCGATGATCGAATCTCGGGCAAGTAACATACCGATGACAAAGGGAACAACGTATGTTGTTATGCGGTTTGATCGATAAAGATCTTCGTAGAATATGTAGGAGCCAATATGAGCATTCAGGTTCCGCTATTGGTTATTGACCGGAGATGTGTCTCGGTCATGTCTACATAGTTCTCGAACCCGTAGGGTCCGCACGCTTAACGTTCGATGACGATTTGTATTATGAGTTATGTGATTTGATGTACTGAAGGTTGTTCGGAGTCCCAGATATGATCACGTACATGACATGGAGTCTCAAAATGGTTGAGACATAAAGATCAATATATTGGAAGGCTATGTTTGGACATCGGAAGGGTTCCGGATGAGTTCGGGCATTTATCGGAGTACCGGGGGATTACCGAAACCCCCCGGGGAGTCATTGGGCCTTAATGGGCCTTAGTGGGAGAGAGGAGGAGGCGACCAAGGTGGGGGTGCGCCCCCTCCCAAACCCAATCCGAATTGGGAGGGGGGTCGCCCCCCTTTCCTTCTCTCCCTCTCCCTCTTCCTTCTTCTCCTACTCCAACTAGGGAAGGGGGGGAACCCTAGTCCCACCGGGAGTAGGACTCCCCCTTGGGCGCGCCATAGAGAGGGCCGGCCCTCCCCTCCTCCACTCCTTTATATAGGGGGGAGGGGGGAACCCCATAGACACATAAGTTGATTGTTTAGCCGTGTGCGGTGCCTCCCTCCACAAATTTCCACCTCGGTCATGTCGTTGCAGTGCTTAGGCGAAGTCCTGCGCCGGTAGCTTCATCATCACCATCACCACGCCGTCGTGCTGACGAAACTCTCCCTCGACCTCAACTGGATCTAGAGTTCATGGGACGTCACCGAGCTGAATGTGTGCAAACCGCAGAGGTGTCGTACCTTCGGTACTAGGATCGGTCGGATCATGAAGACGTACGACTACATCAACCGCGTTGTCATTACGCTTCCTCTTACGGTCTACGAGGATACGTGGACAACACTCCGCCCTCTCGTTGCTATGCATCACCTAGATGGATCTTGCGTGTGCGTAGGAAATTTTTGAAATTACTGCACAACATCATGGTGATGCCTTGGCACTTGCAGAACTACGAGAGCTCTGCTCTAAATCTTGCATGTCATCATAACCGTTTCTCTGATGAGCTGGTTGCCGTGAAGGTGGTGCCCCAACATTTGTGGGCCCTTCAGAGGTGTGCTTCTTTAGTTGCGGAACCGCCAGAGGCCTTTTGAGCCATATTCGATCAAAGCAATCATCAACGCATAACACCTTCAGGTTAGACTCAAACAATCAAACTGGTCTAAGCCCGTTCTCGACCGGGGGCTCGAAGACTCACTTGGTCTGGTTCAAACGAGTTAAATCAAGTCAAAAGGATCAGAAGGAGGCACACCAGCTCTGCGTGACGTCAACGGTCGCTGTACATGCCCATTAACTTCCTCGGTCGTGTCGTGGGACATATCGAAGGAATGCTGGGACATGTGGTGAGCAATTAGCATCGGAAGATCTGGCGTCGTCGGTTATAAGATAACCAAGTGGGAAAACTTTACCATCCACCCTTGTCACTTGCCCTCGTCTTCCTCACGTTCGTCTATGCCATTCCAGTACTTCAAGCCCGTGCTTCCACCAAATCCCATGGTCCTCTCTCTGCCACCAGCGCATCTTACTCTACTTAGATGCGCAACAACAAGGGCAAAGGGGAGATGAGTGCAACATCGCTATAAAGTGGAGACGATCCCATGGGAGACCTAAGACCTCCTGCATTTCATGGTTTCCAACATCACCATCTACGACCCCGATGTCCTCAGGTGGATAGATTTCTTCCACCTATGATGTTTATTAGTGGTTGGGCCCGTCATTGCGGGCCGCTTGAGAGAAAGCTATGCACACCTCATCATCATGTTAAAATTAAAAAAAAATCGCGTTACGTGGACATCACAACCATGTTAAAAAGAAAAAGAAAAAACCTAGAAAAACTTCTCTAAAAAAACTCCCTACCATTTAAAAAAACTCTAAAAAACACTTTCTTACCGTGACCAAGTAGCATGCGCCACATGGCATAGCTGGTTGGTCACCATTCTAATGTCTCTTAATAATGGGTTTAATGTTGCGGCACATCGTTCCGGGCACCGGCGCATCACTCTAATGAGCCACTTTTCTCTACCACCACCATCGTTCGTGGCCTATCACGTTCTGCGAGTGCTTCATTGGGCTGGACTTACACAACCTAAACTGCAACTCCATCCTCTACATGGTGAACTTTGTCATGTTCAGCGAATGCTTCATCCAAGTACGCTTACCCAATAGTAACATCTCATTTCGGACACACACACTCATCATGGGCTACGGTTCTTCTATGGGCTGGAGTTGCACAACCTCAACCCCAACTCCATCCTTTGCGTGGTGAACTTTGTCACGTTTTGCGAGTGTTTCATCAGAGTACGCGTACCCAAACCCAATAGTAACATCTCATTTCATACACACACATCACTATGCAAATTGCTAAACCCTCCGAAATAGCAGCAACCACGTTGAAACGGGATTATGTGAAGCAGCACGAAGAGTCAACTTCTGCCGCGAATCACTCAGAAGGCTGGCTGTCTATGAATAATCCAAGACGACTTTTCTTGTAATAATCGAAGGGGGTACAAGTCAGTGTTTCCCAGAAATAAAAGTCGTACGTGTTCCCTGCGTCTTGTGGTCATTCGCCGTTCCACGTCACTTACATGGCTCGTCCAATTGCCACCACCATGTAGCTAGCACGAGCCATTCCTGGTGCATTCCTGGTGCAGTCGCTATTTTCCGATTTACAACCCCACGTGCATGCGGTACGAAACACTATTCGAGCTTTATCTACGCACATACGCACAGATTGATCCACTGCGGACAGAGGAGAGAGGAGGACTCGCGGCTTAATTTAGATGTCTGTGATCCATCCATCCATCCATCGATGTATCATATCGCGAAATTAATTAAGGACCACCGTGTGGGGGAGCAAGCAATTTAAGGGCGGAAAAAGAGCCGCGTACCGCCACAATTGATATCTTATGCCGACTTGGACTTGACACAATTATGTCACAAATGGAAAACGTGCACGTTTTCGTTCTCCTTGAACTTTCAAGGTATATGGCATATGACATTGCCTAACCGATCCATTTATACATACATTTGCTAATTGCGCGTCGACGCGTTTACCCCGACGAGGCACCAGGCCTCTCTAGCCCACGCGATGACACAAACCATCTGCCTCCTCGTCTCTAGGTCGGTCTGGAGCTCCGGGAGACACAGCACCAGTGGCGGTGCCACGACTTGAATCATGAGTAGTCAATTCAAAACTCTCTAGGCTAATATTTGTGTTTACATGAATTCTGCATTATTATTTTTGCATGACTTCTAAGTGTATATGATGTTTTTGCCCAAAAGTTATGTAGGCATGCAATACTACTTACAGAATAGTGCTGAAAAGTCTATAATAAAATGTAGGAATATGCAAGCACACGTCTAGAACTTGGATCATGGTGGCCTAGTTCCACCATAAAGAACCAAATCATCTAAGCTATGTTTAGTTCTCAAACAGTGTATTATTTCTTATTGTCATTTCTAACCATTTAATGTTTCGGGATCCTAGATAGAATTATGGGCAATTAAAATTAACTCTAAAAGTGAGTGAATAAGAGAAGAAATCTCATACAGTGAAGATAAATGTCTTATCTTTTTTCCTCAAAGATAATATCTTAGCTGCCAAAGGCAAGCCTAACTCATTCACTATGATAGTTCTATTCACACACTCTAAGGGGTATCTTCAGCGATAACCCACAAATTTTCTCCCGCATCCGTCCGCGGACAGGGGAGGGGGGGGGGGGGGGTCAGTCCGCGGACATGGATGTGGGAGGCCGTCATCAAACTGTAGCCGTATACATTTTAACAACAATTTAAACCAACGCGGAACTCGTTCAAACACGTCCGGATTTCATATAAACACGTTCCGATTTCATATAAACATGATGGATTTCATATAAACATGACTAATTTCATTACATTTACATCAAAGTGGTGCTAGTCCGGCTATGGAGGTATAACTAATACCTAATCTAAATGGTCGTCGGCGCCCATTCCCCGTGTCCGGCCATGAGCCCGAGAACTGAAGCTTCGTCGTCTCCAGTTTTGCCTTGGTGCTCTCCAGCTCCGCCTACGTAACCTCCGCCTCTGGAAATCTCGGAAGTGAAGCCGTCCGCCTCCATGTTGCCGCCAAGCGACTAATCGGCCGCCGATGCTGAGCCCACCAAGCTTGGCATCAGCGGGAGGGGAGGAGTGGTGGCCTTCCTGGGACACGAGCGGCGGCCTTCCTGGGACACGAGTGGCGACGACCTACCATGCACTACTCTTCCTCACTGCTGGCGGCGCCCGCGGACGTGTCGACTTCATGGTCGTCATGGCGAGGCGCGGACTCGGCAATGTCCTCCTCCTCCTCGTTGGTCTCGCCCAACACCGCCTCGCCCGCGGCGTCACTCTCCTGTAGGTGGCCGCTGAGGGAGTCCTGGACTAAGGGGTCCTCGGGTGTCCGATCTATTGGATATGGGCCGGACTAATGAGCCGTAAAGATACGAAGACCGAAGATTCTACCTGTGTCCGGATAGGACTCTCCTTGGTATGGACGGCAAGCTTGGCGATCAACTATGAAGATTCCTTTCTCTGCAACCGACCTTGTGTAAACCCTAGATCCCTCCCGTGCCTATATAAACCGGAGGGCCAGGTCCGTAGATAGACCTTCATCCTTATAATTATAGCCAGGCTAGACTTTTAGGGTTTAGCCATTACGATCTCGTGGTAGATCAACTCTTGTAATACTCATATTCATCAAGATCAATCAAGCAAGAAGTAGGGCATTACCTCCATAGAGAGGGCTCGAACGTGGGTAAACATTGTGTCCCCCGTCTCCTGTTACCATCGATCCTAGACGCACAGTTTGGGACCCCCTACCCGAGATCCGCCGGTTTTGACACCGACATTGGTGCTTTCATTGAGAGTTCCACTGTGCCGTCCTCAAAAGGTTTGATGGCTCCTTCAATCATCTACAACGATGATATCCAAGGAGAAGTCTTCCTCCCCGGACAGATCTTCGTGTTTGGCGGCTTCGCACTGCCGGCCAACTCGCTTGGCCATCTGGAGCAGATCGAAAGCTACGCCCCTGGCCACCAGGTCAGATTTGGAAACTTGAACTACGTCACAGATATCCGTGGAGACTTGATCTTCGATGGATTCGAGACCACGATAGCCGCTCCCTGCCACCATGATGAACATGACCTAAATCTGTCATTGGTCCACATGCAGGAGGTAGTACCTATAGCTGCTCCAGCCGTAAATCTGGAGTAGATCGCGCCATCCGAAGATGGGAAGCTCAACCCCGCCGCGGAAGCCGCGGTCTCAGCGGCGTTGGAGTCACACATAGACTTAACTTCAAGTGACATCTATGTCACCGGAACTACGGACCCGTCTCAGGCTACAGGTTCCGAACTATGCGCGTCCGCGCATATCGAGCACGATCGGTCATCGATCACCGAATTCAGCGCCGCGGACATCTTTCGGCATTCGCCTCTGGGCGACGTGCTAAACTCGTAAGAGCACTATCCTTAGCGGGGGGGGGGGGCTCACAGGCAAACTGTATCTGGTTCGAACTAGAGATTGATAACAGAGAATTTTGCTACCCACCCACCGCCCACTTCATACACGCTGTCGAAGACTTAACCGACATGCTCGACTATGGCTCCGAAGACATCGACGACATGGACGACGATGCCAATGAGGAACCGGGCCAAAACCCGCCGTTTACCGAACTCTGGACATCCACCTCTTCCTACGACGTATACATGGTGGATACACCTAAGAGAACTAACAACAACGAGAAAGCAGATCCAGTTGAGGACAAACCTCATGTGATACAACCAAAACGCCAGCGTCAGCGGCGCCGCCCTAAGTCGCATCATGGAATAGACGGCGATACGGACACAAGAGAGGACAACACTCCGGACGGTACAAGATCGCGATGAACGAACTGCCGAACAGGACGATCGGGAAAACGGGCAAGTTAGCCATGACGAACAGGCCATAAACGACAACTCAGAGGACAACAATTATCTTCCACTCTCCGAGGATGAGGTGAGTCTTGGCAGCGAGGATTTTATCTTTCCTGAGGAACCTCGGGGGCAGGAGCGCTTTAAGTCCCGGCTAATAGCCACTGCAAGGAGCCTGAAAAAGAAGCAGCATCAGCTTTAAGCTGACCAAGATCTGCTCAACGATAGATGGACTGATGTCCTAGCAGCTGAAGAATACAGACTCAAGCGCCCAGTCAAAATTTACTCGAAGCACAAATTGCTACCTCAGTTCGATGACAAGGCACCGGAGCCCATACCATCACCGCACAATGCGGCTAACCGACCACCTCGCGGGCGGGACAAAGCGGCAGCTCAAGCGGAACACCAGCCCGCCCCTCCTCACCGTAAAGGCAGAGACAACACAACTCGTGGTCACACACATGACCTTCGGCAGGACCTGGACAATAGAGCAGGACATACCAGATCGGTCTACGGATCGCGAGGACGTGCTCCGACACGTGACAACGGCTATCTATTCAGACGTGACAAGCCTAGTCACATCCGGGCTGAAAACCACAGACGGACTCCATCGGAGCTACGTCGCAATGTGGCCCAACATAGAGGCACCGCACACCCTCTTTGCTTCACAGATGAAGTAATGGAGCACGGATTCCCAGAAGGGTTTAAACCCGTGAATATCGAATCATATGATGGAACAACTGATCCCGTGGTATGGATCTAGGATTTCCTTCTCCATATCCACATGGCCCGCGGAGATGACCTTCAGGCCATCAAATACCTCCCGTTAAAACTCAAAGGTCCAGCTCGGCACTGGTTAAACAGTTTGCCCGAAGACTCTATTGGCAGTTGGGAGGATTTGGAAGACGCCTTCCGCGACAACTTCCAAGGTACATATGTCCGGCCACCAGATGCCGATGACTTAAGCCATATAGTTCAACAGCCCAGAGAGTCAGCCAGGAAGCTCTGGACTAGGTTCTTAGTTAAAAAGAACCCAATCGTCGATTGTCTGGACGCGGAAGCCCTAGCGGCCTTCAAACACAACGTCCGGGACGAGTGGCTCGCCTGCCACATCGGTCAAGAAAAACCAAAATCCATGTCAGCCCTTACCGCTCTGATGACCCGCTTTTGTGAGGGAGAAGACAGCTAGCTCGCTCGTAGAAGCAACAGCGCCACCGATCCGGGCACTTCTGAAGTCCGAGACGGTAATGGCAAACCACGACGTAGCAAACACAAATGTCGTAATGATAATGAGAGAACGCGCGACACAACGGTCAACGCCGGATTCAGTGGCCCCAAACTCGGTCAACGGAAAAAGCCATTCAAGGCAAACAGAGACGAGCCATCCACCTTAGACAAGATATTGGATCGACCCTGCCAGGTTCATGGCAATCCCAATAAGCCAGCTAATCACACCAACAGAAGTTGTTGGGTCTTCAAACAGGCCGGCTAGCTCAACACCGAACATAAGGGGGAAAGACCGCCTAGTGATAACGATGACGAAGAGATTCACCAACCAAATACCGGGGGTCAGAAGAAATTTCCCCCCGAGGTAAAAACGGTGAACATGGTATACATGACACATGCCCCTACAGAGGAGCATGAGACATACTCCCTCAGGACTGAGGATCATACTACGTTCCCTCCAGCCGGAGTACAAGTCGGCCTTATTAAACCGCATAACTCATCGGCCATAAAGCCGTCGGTCCCCATTCGGCAGGACCGACAAATTATGGAGCTGGCCTAGCAGTTCGGCCTCCGCCGTCCACCTCATTCACCTGCGAAATCTATACCGCGCGTACATAACTATGCACTTAAAATACCATGGGCATCGGCGAAGGCATAATAAGAACGGGCCTACATGTACTTCTATAACCCCTTTCTTTTCAATTCTTTTCTGATGACTTTTTTTATCCTTTTATCATAGGTGACTCGTAGGCTGGTCATCTCACCGACTCCATCGGAGTTCCGGTTTGTACATTCATCCAAAAGTTACTCCCTTTAAGGAGCCCCTTCATTGAGGAAAGGCGGCGCAGACGTGCGACAGGAGGTCCAAAACAACCTTTTTAGACCGTACTCTCTATTTTGCGAGCCTGTAAAGTGCCTTCTACCTCAGCCATCGACCCTTGGCATGTCAAATAGCCAGGGTCGTGGCGTTATTATATACAAAACAATGATTGGCATGTCACTCAAGTTCTAGCGAATATAATTTATATTATGTATTCACTTTTCTCTAAAAAACTGTATTTTGCTCCTTGTGTTATTTCACACGCCCCGCCAGGGGCTCGATATGGGAACAAACTAAATTGCCAATAAGTCCGGACAACTTTGTAGCATACTTCGGCATCGCGAGTTTGGGCTTATATGCATCAGCTCTGAATCATGTCTTGGGTCAATAGTTGGGTTGCCCGGCTCCTGTGCTTGCTACCTTACGTTCTGCTCTATCGGCTAAGGTAGTAAAGGGAGAACTACTGCGATTGTGCCCTGGTTTACCCAGGCGAGCACCTCAGTAGAGAAAGCCAAAAACTGACTGTCATGATGCGGCGAGAGCTGGTCAACCACTCGACGACTTATCAGAATCTTTCGCGATTCCCTCCGTATTACACAAAGGACCTTTCTTTAGGTCATACATGTGAACGCACCACATTGGGATAACAGCGTACATACCAGGGTTTATATCGTAGACCCACCATAAAACTCATATGGCTAAGTGAAAGTGTTAACACCCTATAGTCCAGTTGCCTCGTTCACCGCATTGATACCTCCATTCATGGACCAAGACGTTGGGTTAAGAGTGATCATATGCTTTTCCGAACACCCCCGTATTTTCTACATGGGGGCTGAAGCCAACGACTGAAAAAATTTCAGATTATGCAAACAACGGCCGCACGGGAGGAACCAAAAACTTTTAAGCAAAAATTGTAATATTATCATCATACTGTCTTTTACAAATTCAATACATTGCATTCAAATATCATATCTTTCGAGCACTAACCCTCTATCAAGCGGGCACCCTCTAAGACGTCCTCGAAATAGTGTTCGGGTGCGTGATGGTCCTTACCCTTGGGGGGACTCCTTGCGGCAACGTCAGTGGCCTTCATCTTGGCCCAGTATGTTTTGACACGGGCAAAGGCCATTTGTGCACCTTCAATGCACGTTGAACACTTAACGGCGTCGATACGCGGCACCGCATCCACAAGCCTCTGCACCAAACCGAAGTAACTATTTGGAATGGGCTCCGTAGGCCACAACCGAACTATGACGTCCTTCATGGTGAAACCAGATATCCGGTGGAGCTCGGCCCACTGGGCCATCTGTTCATTTAGTAACAACTAACACTTTGGCACGCCGAACTGTGACCAAAAAAGCTTCTCCATGGCACACCCTTCCTGCACTTGGTAAAATTGCGACGCATCAGAGGCACACTTCGGCAGGTCTAAAAAGGGGTCCGGAGAACTCCACATTTGGTTAAGCGGGGAATACTTCGGTTCGCCGAACTTCGTCTGTAATAAGAAAGGCTTACCAGCCGCTATCTCCCCAGCTTGCCGGATCTCTTCCCGAGCCGCTCTAGACTTGTGCTTTTTTCGCTTCTTGTAAAGCCTTGTCGAGATCGGCCATTTTGGCCTTGTTATCTTTCTCAAGGAATTCGCACCGGACGGTGGTCTCCTACAGCTTGCGTGCCATGGTAGTAATTCTTTCCTCACACTGGTGCCGAACAGCCTGTTCGGTTTTTAACTATTCAACCGCCTTATGGGCAGCCAGATTACTCATTCGGATTTGTTCCTTGGCAAGGACAAGCTCAACCCGAAGGGCCTCCACCGCAGCAGCACCATCTATAGTTACGCATGTCTCAGTATACAATTCCAGCTTTATGCTCATGTTATCATGCGTAAATATACTGGCTGACCCAAAAACATACCTTGCGCCTCGTCAAGACGCTTGTTGATCAGCGTGATGTCATCATCCGCCTCATCAATGTTCCGCTGCAGATCCGCAACCTCCGTAGATCGAGCAGTTGTAGGGGAAGTAATAGCCCGTGTTCCAAGTAGTCATATTATTTCCTGGAAAAATATTTTTGATCCTCTGATTGCCTCCCTTGGGGAGCCTATCAGAGTCTCAGGGGCTACTATCTATACATAGGAGTATTTTGTGAATAAACACAATTGAAAGCATTACAACACAAACCTCGAAACCTCTTAGCAGGCTCGTGAAGGCTTCATTCAATCCACTTTTCGCGGACATGACCTTTTTAACCATTATGCCCATCAAGGTACGATGGTCTTCGGAGACGGACACCTGTCGCAGCATGTTCGTCAATATATCCGGCGTTTCTGGGTCTCCGGAAGCAGCCGTAGCAGCACGGCCTCCCTTCAAAGGGATCCTTTCGTTCGCCCCTAGAGTTGTCTTCGACTGAAAGACGGACAGTTCGGGACCTTTATTGTTGGTCCCCGGACCCTGGGCTACCGAAGTGTCATCTTCGGTTTGTGTTTTCATCACCCCTCGCATCACTTGCGGATTAGGAGAGATCCTCCGGGATGACACCTCGAGGTCATCCGCCTTATTGGGTGAGCAGACTGGTGGAGGCATCTCACTTTCCATCATCTCTAGGAGAAGGTCTCCTAAGGAAGATGATTGTTGAGAAGGATTGTGCGCTGAGCTACAAAACACATACATTTTAGATGTTACCCTGGTCATAGGGAAGGAACGGGGTATGTGTAAAACGCCCTTGTTTGCTTACGATTTAGGCTTGGCCTCGCTGGAGGACTGCGCGGTAATGTCATCCTTCAAACCCGAGTCGCCCGACGGGGGCATCTTGCCTCGTTTGGGAGCCTTTTCTTCCCAATCTTCGGAGATGGCCCTTTTCTTACCATAGGGGGAATGAATGTTGGCTTCCCCTTTACTTTTTCCTTCGGGCGATGGGTTTCATCTCCCCGGACATGGCGTCTAACATATCTTCGGGATGGAGTCCCTCTTTGGTCCTCCCGCTCCCCGTCTTGTCCTCCTTCGTAGACATCTGGTATGGTGCCGGGGCCAACATACTTGTTAATACGGGATCCGCTGAGGCTTCAAGAAGGGGGGCCGAACACCTAATTAGTTTCGCTTTCTTTATCCAGCCCTGAAAGAAGATAGTTTGCTCGGTAACATACCACGATATACTTAACTACGAAGTGTTCGAAAGACAAGTGCTTACCAGGGTGTCCGGACGGTTGCAGTCAAGGCCGACGTCTTCAGAGGTGTCCGACCAATGTTTTCGTTTCCCAAAAAACATCCTCCACATCCCTTTGTGCGTAGCACCGAAGAAGTGTTGGAGGGTTCGTGGCCCTTCCGGATTAAACTCCCACATGCAGAGAGGCCTACGCTGGCATGGCAGGATTCGGCAGATCAACATTACTTGAATCACGTTGACAAGATTGATGTTCCTCTCGAGGAGGGTTCAGGTGCGGCTCTATAGAGTCTGCACTTCATCAAGTGATCCCCAGTCCAGCCCCTTATTGACCCATGATGCAAGCTGTAACGGAGGGTCAGAACGGAACGCAGGTGTAGCTGCCCACTTGGTGCTACAGGGTTCTGTAACATAAAACCACTCTTGCTGCCAATGATTGGAAGCTTTGGTGAAAGAGCCTTTTGGCCAGGGAGTGTCGGTAAGCTGGCTTACTACAGCACCGCCGCACTCCACTTGCTCCCCGTCGACTACCTTTGGCTTCACACCAAAGGTCTTGAGCCATAAGTCGAAGTGTGGGGGGATTCGGAGGAAGGCCTTGCATGTGACAATAAACGTCGAGATGTGAAGGAAAGAATCCGGAGCTAGATCGTGAAAATCTAGTCCGTAATGAAACATTAGCCCCCGGACGAAGGGGTGGAGAGCGAACCCTAGCCCTCGGAGGAAGTGAGACATAAATACGACCCTCTCACCAGATCTCGGGGTCGGAATAACCTGTCCTTGAGCAGGAACCTGTGGTGGATCTCCGCGGTCAGGTATCTGGCCGCTTGAAGCTTTGCAATATCCTCCTCTATGACAGAGGAAGCCACCCATCGACCCTGAGGGCTGAGTCCGGACATGATGGGGAAGCTTGAGGCAACGAAGTCAAACCTTGGGTGCTAGAAACTTGAGGTTGGAAAGGTTAAGGAGAGGCTTGGCATAAAAGGACGACCCTTGGTTCCTTTATAAAGGCCGCGGGTATTGAATGTCTCCTCCTAAGCCTAAAAGCCTGCCTATTCCCAAGGAATCTTTCCAGTGGAACGGTTGGGTTACCCACGTTCATATTAATGAGGATCCCGCAATAAGGGGACACGATCTCTGCTTCGACAGAACGTGCCAATAAAAACCACGCCTCGAAACATGGAACAGGAAACAGTTCGAAATAACAACCGGACAGACGTAGTGTCATCTTGTAAAAAAGTTGTCAGCAGATGGGACTCGTGAAATATTATATTCCCTGCAGTCGGGTATGGTACTTGTGTTGCAGATCCGGACACCTTCGTTTTATCCGAAGACTATCTTGGAGTATTCGAAAAGTGGAACCCGCCTTACAATGCCAAAGACAATCTGCGCGCCGGACACATCGTCATTGAAGCCTGGTTCGGGGGCTACTGAGGGAGTCCTGGACTAAGGGGTCCTCGGGTGTTCGATCTATTGCATATGGGCAGGACTGATGGGCCGTAAAGATACGAAGACCGAAGATTCTACCTGTGTCCGGATAGGACTCTCCTTGGTGTGGACGGCAAGCTTGGTGATCAACTATGAAGATTCCTTTCTCTGTAACCGACTTTGTGTAAACCCTAGATCCCTCCCGTGTCTACATAAACATGAGGACTAGGTCCGTAGATAGACCTTCATCCTCATAATTATAGCCAGGCTAGACTTTTAGGGTTTAGCCATTACGATCTCGTGGTAGATCAACTCTTGTAATACTCATATTCATCAAGATCAACCAAGCAGGAAGTAGGGTATTACCTCCATAGAGAGAGCCCGAACCTGGGTAAACATTGTGTCCCCCGTCTCCTGTTACCATCGATCCTAAACGCACAGTTCGGGACCCCCTACCCGAGATCCGCCGGCTTTGACACCGACAACCGCCACCTCCCGCCACCTGCTAGCAGTACCGCCAGCGGGCGAGGCGGATCTCGCGGGCGGAGCGGTAGGATTCGAGCAGCGCCTTCTACTCTGCCAGGTCCGCATCCGGCGCGAACCGCCCTGCCGGCGGTGAGCTGCTCCTCCACCTGCACATGCTCCTAGAGGAGGTGGTTGTTGTGGGCGGCGTCAGCCCGTGACTCCCGGAACTGCTCCTCCCGCACCATGTCCATGTAATGTGCACAGGCCTTGTCGATGGTCATGGTGTAATGCACTGGTGAGGGTGGCGCCGGTTCGTCGTCGACAGTATCCTCCATTGGGATGTCGTCATCCTCCGGCTAACTGCCGGCCAGCCAACTGGCAACAATGGCGGTCATCTCCTTCTTTTGGTCCGATGTCAGCCCGTCTAATGTCTACTACACAACTTATTCTTATAGACTCGTGTTGGGCCTTCAAGCGCAGAGTTATGTAGGACAATAGCAATTTTCCCTCAAGTAGATGACCTAAAATTTATCAATCCGTGGGAGGCGTAGGATGAAGATGGTCTCTCTCGAACAACGCTGCAACCAAATACAAGAAATCTCTTGTGTCCCCAACACACCCAATACAATGGGAAATTGTATAGGTGCACTAGTTCGGCGAAGAGATGGTGATACAAGTGTAGTATGGATAGTAGATATAGGTTTTTGTAATCTGAAAATATAAAAACAGCAAGGTAGCAAGTAACAAAAGTGAGCACAAACGGTATTGCAATGCTTAGAAAGAAGGCCTAGGGTTAATACTTTCACTAGTGCAATCTCTCAACAGTGCTAACATAATTGAATCATATAACAATCCTTCAATGTGCGACAAAGAGTCACCCCAAAGTTCCTATCTAGCGGAGAACATAAGATGAAATTGTTGTAGGGTGTGAAACCACCTCAAAGTTATCTTTTCCGATCAATCTATTGAGCCATCCCTATAAGTGTCACAAACAACCCTAGAGTTCCTACTAGAATAACACCATATGATACACACCAACCAACTCTAATGTCACCTAGATACTCCAATGTCACCCACAAGTATCCATGAGTTGATTATTCGATATGCATCAAACAACTTCAGATTCATAATATTCAATCCAACACAAAGAACTTCAAAGAGTGCCCCAAGATTTCTACCGAAGAAAGAAGGACGAAAACGTGTATCAACCCCTATGAATAGATTACCCCAATGTCACGATAATCTGCAAGTTGAATACCAAAACATATATCAACTGAATCAATAGAACACCCCATTGTCACCACGGGTATCCATATGCAACACATACATCAAGTGCTCTCAAATCCAAAAAGTATTCAATCCGATAATAGTGAAACCTCAAAGGTAAAAACTCAATTCATCACAACAAGATAGAGAGCGAGAAACACCAAATGATCCAACTATATTAACAAAGCTCACGGTACATCAATATCGTGCCAAATCAAGAACACGAGGGTGAGAGAGAGAAAGATCAAACACATAGCTACTAGTACATACCCTCAGCCCCGAGGGTGAACTACTCCCTCCTTGTCATGGTGGCCGCCGGGGTGATGAAGATGGCCTCCGGTGATGATTTCCCCATCCGCCAGGGTGCCGGAATAGGGCTACAAATGAGATCGCTTCGCTACATAGGCTTGCGGCGGCGGAGCAGAAGTTCTCGGTTAAGTTCTGTTTTTTTAGATTTATAGGATTTTTGGGTGTTGTTTTCACGCCAAGGAGGTGACCAAAGGCCCCACAAGCTCGGGGGGGGGGGCTAGGGGGGCACCCCCAGGCTTATGGCTCCCCCGGCCATCCCCTGGTACTCCTCTGGCACTTTGTGGGCCTCTTTTTTCCAAAAAAGATCACCAAAGAGTTTCATCTCATTCCAAGAACTTTTATTTATGCACAAAAAAAACATCACGGTAATTGTGCTAAAAACAACGTCAGTCTGGGTTAGTTCCACTCAAATCATACAAAAACCATATAAAATTGTTATAAACATGGCATGAATACTTCATAAATTATAGATATGTTGGAGACCTATACCGTCCCAGAGAGCTTTGGTGGGGGAGGAATCCGTTGTGGGAGTGGTGCGAAGAGGGATCAGAGGAGGATGGCTGCGGCTATGACCGGGGTAGCGGTTTATATAGTAGTGGTGGGCGGCAGAGGGAAAGATGGGTTGTGTACGAGAAGACGCCTTGGTAACAGCATGCCATCGACGTGGTGGCAGATGGACGGACGTGAAGTCGTCGTGTCATTTGAACATGCAGTAGTTGCCTGCACTGAGAAGCGGCGCGGTCGGCACCCTACTTCAATGCCGGCGCCTGCTACCTCTTGAGCTTGTGTTGTTTTTTACCTTGAAGAGGAAAGGGTGATGCAACCAAGGAGCGTAAGTATTTCCTCAGTTTTGAGAACCAAAGTATCAATCCAGTAGGAGAGTACGCAACAAGCCACCGAATACCTGCACAAACAAACACCAACTTGCAATCAACGCGACAAAGGGGTTGTCAATCCCTTCACGGTTATTCACAGAGTGAGATCTGATAGAGATGGATAAACAGTAAAGTAATATTTTTGGTATTTTTGGTTCATGGAACGGAAAGTAAAGATTGCAAAGTAAAGAAACAACGAAAGAAATTAGCAAGTTGACGAGAAACTAATATGGTGTAAAATAGACCCGGGGGCCATAGGTTTCACTAGAGGCTTCTCTCAAGATAGAAATTATTACGGTGGGTGAACAAATTACTGCCGAGCAATTGATAGAAAAGCGCAAAGTTATGACGATATTTAAGGCAGTGATCATGAATATAGGCATCACATTCGTGTCAAGTAGACCGAAATGATTTTGAATCTACTACTATTACTCCACACATCGACCGCTATCCAGCATGCATCTAGAGTATTAAGTTCATAAAGAACGGAGTAACGCCTTAAGCAAGATGACATGATGTAGAGGAATTAACTCAAGCAATATGATGAAAACCCCATCTTTTTATCCTCGATGGCAACAATACAATACATGTCAGTTCCCCTTCTATCACTAGGATCGAGCACTGCAAGATTGAACCCAAAGCTAAGCACTTCTCCGATTGCAAGGAAAACCAATCTAGTTGGCCAAAACAAATTGATAGTTCGAAGAGACTTGCAAATATATCAAATCATGCACAAAAGAATTAAGAGGAGGTTCAAATAATATTCATAGATAAGCTAATCATAAATCCACAATTCATCGTATCTCGGCAAACACACCACAAAAGAGTATTACATTGAATAGATCTCCAAGAACATCAAGGAGAACATGGTATTGAGAATCAAAGAGAGAGAAGAAGCCATCTAGCTACTAGCTATGGACCCATAGGTCGTAAGTAAACTACTCACGCTTCATCGGAGAGGCAATGGTGTTGATGTAGAAGCCCTCCGTGATTGATTCCCCCTCCGGCATGATGCCTAAAAAGGCCCCTAGATGGGATCTCAAGGGTACAAAAGGTTGCGGCGGCAGAAAAGTGGTTTCGTGGCTCCCCTGGATGTTTTTGGGGTATAAGAGTATATATGGGCGAAAGAATTAGGTCAGGGGAGCTACGAGGGGCCCACAAGGTCGAGGGGGGGGCACCCCCTAGGCGCGCCCTCCATCCTTGTGGCCGCCTCGAGGCTCCTCTGACTTGTACTCCAAGTCTCCTGGGTGTCTTCTGGTCCAAGAAAAATCATGGCGAAATTTTATTCCGTTTGGACTCCGTTTGGTATTCCTTTTCTGCTAAACTCTAAAACAAGAAAAAAACAAAAACTGGTACTGGGCTCTAGGTTAATAGGTTAGTCCCAAAAATCATATAAAATAGCATATTAATGCATATAAAACATCCAAAAAATATAATATAATAGCATGGAACAATCAAAATTTTTAGATAAGTTGGAGAAGTATCAAGCATCCCGAAGCTTAATTCCTGCCTGTCCTCGAGTAGGTAAATGATAAAAACAGAATTTTTGATGTGGAATGCTACCTAACATATTTATCCATGTAATTATCTTTATTGTGGCATGAACGTTAAGATCCCTAAGATCCAAAACAAAAGTTTAATATTGACATAAAACAATAATATTTCAAGCATACTAACAAAATAATTATGTCTTCTCAAAATAACATGGCCAAAGAAAGCTTATCCCTACAAAATCATATAGTCTGGCTATGCTCCATCTTCATCACACAAAATATTCAAATCATGCACAACCCCGATGACAAGCCAAGCAATTTTTTCATACTTTTGACATTCTCAAACTTTTTCAACTTTCACGCAATACATGAGCGTGAGCCATGGACATAGCACTATAGGTGGAATAGATGGTGGTTGTGGAGAAGACAAAAATAAGGAGATAGTCTCACATAAACTAGGCGTATCAACGGGCTATAGAGATGCCCATTAATATATATCAATGTGAGTGAGTAGGGATTGCCATGCAACGGATGCACTAGAGCTATAAGTTTATGAAAGCTCAAAAAGAAAACTAAGTGGGTGTGCAGCCAACTTGCTTGCTCATGAAGACCTAGGGCGTTTGAGGAAGCCCATCATTGGAATATACAAGCCAAGTTCTATAATGAAAAATTCCCACTAGCATATGAAAGTAATATCATAGGAGACTCTCTATCATGAAGATCATGGTGCTACTTTAAAGCACAAGTGTGTCAAAAAGGATAGTAACATTGTCTCTCTTTTATTTCCTCACATGGGACAATGCTCTAATAATGAAAATCATCACACTTCTATTTACTTATAACTCAAGAATTACAACTCGATACTAGAACAAAAATATGACTCTATGTGAATGCCTCCGACGGTGTACTGGGATGTGCAATGAATCAAGAGTGACATGTATGAAAAATGATTAACGATGGCTTTGCCACAAATACGATGTCAACTACATGATCATGCAAAGCAATATGACAATGATGATGCGTGTCATAATAAACGGAACGGTGGAAAGTTGCATGACAATATATCTCGGAATGGCTATGGAAATGCCATAATAGGTAGGTATGGTGGCTGTTTTGAAGAAGGATATGTGGTGGGTTTATGGTACCGGCGAAAGTTGTGCGGTACTAGCTAGAGAGGCTTGCAATGGCGGAAAGGTGAGAGTGCGTATAATCCATGGACTCAACATTAGTCATAAAGAACCCACATACTTATCGCAAAAATCTATTAGTCATCAAAACAAAGTACTACGCGCATGCTCCTAGGGGGATAGATTGGTAGGAAAAGACCATCGCTCATCCCCGACCGCCACTCATAAGGAAGACAATCAAAAAACATCTCATGCTCCGACTTCGTTACATAACGGTTCACCATACGTGCATGGTACGGAACTCACAAACCTTGACACAACTATTTCTCAAATTCACAATTACTTACTAGCATGACTCTAATATTACCATCTTCATATCTCAAAACAACCATAAGGAATCAAACTTCTCATAGTATTCAATGCACTTTATATGAAAGTTTTTATTATATCCCTCTTGGATGCCTATCATATTAGGACTAATTTTATAACCAAAGCAATTTACCATGCTGTTTAGAGACTCTCAAAATAATATAAGTGAAGTACGAGAGTTCATCAATTTCTATAAAATAAAACCACCATCGTGCTCTAAAAAGATATAAGTGAAGCACTAGAGCAAATTTGCCTAGCTTAAAAAATATAAGTGAAGCACATAGAGCATTCTAATAAATCACGATTCACGCGTGTCTATCTCAAAAGGTGTGTACAACAAGGATGATTGTGGCAAACTAAAAAGCAAATACTCAAATCATACAAGACGCTCCAAGCAAAACACATATCATGTGGTGAATAAAAATAAAGCCTCAAGTAAAGTTACCAATAGACGAAGACAAAAGAGGAGATGCCTTCCCGGGGCATCCCCAAGCTTAGGCTTTTTGACATCGTTGAATATTACCTTGGGGTGCCATGGGCATCCCCAAGCTTAGGATCTTGCCACTCCTTATTTCATAGTCCATCAAATCCTTTCCCAAAACTAGAAAACTTCACAACAGAAAACTCGAACAGAAAATCTCGTAAGCTCCGTTAGTATAAGAAAATAAATCATCACTTTTGGTACTGTTGTGAACCCATTATTTATTTATATTGGTGTAATATCTACTGTATTCCAACTTTTCCATGGTTCATACCCCCTGATACTAGCCAGAATCTGTCAAAAACAGAACAGTCTATAACAATCTGGAGATTTCGAATACTTATGTAACTCCAAAAATTCTGAGAAATTAGGAAGTCCTAGATAATTTTTTGATTAATCCTCTGCAAAAAGAATCATTATTTTATCACGCTTCTATTAAAAATCACAACTAATCTCCTGAGTGCAAAAGTTTCTGTTTTTCAGCAGGATCAAATCAACTATTACCATAAGCTATCCCAAAGGTCTTACTTGGCACAAAAACTAATTAAAACACAAAACCACATCTAAACAGAGGCTAGATGATTTATTCAAAGAAAAACAGGACCTTAAAAAGCAAGAACAAAAATAAAATTGGGTTGCCTCCAACAAGCGCTATTGTTTAACGTCCCTAGCTAGGCATAAAAACACGAATAGATCTAAGTATAATCGTAATAATGATAAGGCAAGTCCCAAAAACTCATCTCATACTCTCTTCGTTCATCAGAAAGTTTTCTTTGAGGCAAGCAGAAGTAATGAAAAGGACTAAATTTAATGGGATAGGAATCCCCAAGATCGATCTCGGGAGGAATTGGTTCCTCCTTCGGCCCTTCATATTGTATGACCAACTCATCATTATAAGCATTCTTTTGGCAAAAAGTCATGAGCTTGTGTCCAAGAGAGAAACCTAAGCCGTTGTTTTGAATAGCAAAATCATCATTAAGCTCAGAAATCTTATCGACTAAAACATCGATAGGAACCCTCTTTCTTAAATTTTTATTATAAGCAATAAGATCTAAAGACTGTAAACACATTATATCCTCTTGATTAAAGAGAATTCCATCTATGGGAGGGCGACCCCATCTACTTTATAATGAGCGAAAATTTCACTAGCTTCTTTCATAGTAAATCTAAACTCATGAGCTAGGATTATATTGGCGGCGCGCTTAACGGAAGAATGCTCAATATTAGAAACTCTAGAAAAATCCTTTGTATAGATGGATGCATGTGAACAAATTGTCTTTCAAGTTCAACAACAAGAAAATATATAGCATCCACAAGGCTACTAGTTTTATGGAGGATAGATCCACCCACAGTGGGGAGTGCATCAACACAAGTAAACAAATCTTGAATAAACCCCCTTCCCAATGATATTTCCTCTACCTATGCAGATTTTCTTTGTGTGCAAGATAGTAGATTCTTCATGAGGATTAGAATTAGCAAAAGCATCAAGGTTTCCCCCATCGTTACTACTATCCTTTTCAATAATAACCTCTTCAGTTTCAGACATGATGGCGACAAACGAGCAAACGGAAAGGACGGACGAAAGAGAGGTGAAGAAAAGGCGAAACTTTTTGAAAATCATTTTAGAAGCGGGGGAGAGGAAAATGAGAGGCGAATGGCGAATAATGTAATGCGAGAGATGAGGGTTTATGATGGGTACTTGGTATGTCTTCGCTTGGTGTAGATCTCCGTGGCAATGGCGCCAGAAATCCTTCTTGCTACCTCTTGAGCTTGCGTTGGTTTTTCCCTTGAAGAGAAAAGGGTTATGCAGCAAAGGAGCGTAAGTATTTCCCTCAGTTTTGAGAACCAAGGTATCAATGTAGTAGGAGACTACGCAATAAGCCACCGAATACCTGCACAAACAAACACCAACTTGCAACCAACAAGACAAAGGGGTTGTCAATCTCTTCACGGTTATTCGCAGAGTGAGATCTGATAGAGATGGATAAATAGTAAAGTAATATTTTTGGTATTTTTGGTTTATGGAACGGAAAGTAAAGATTGCAAAGTAAAGAAATAGCGACAGAAATTAGCAAGTTGACTGGAAACTAATATGATGTAAAATAGACCCGGGGGCCATAGGTTTCACTAGAGGCTTCTCTCAAGATAGAAATTATTATGGTGGGTGAAAAAATTACTGTCAAGCAATTGATAGAAAAGTGCAAAGTTATGACGATATCTAAGGCAATGATCATGAATATAGGCATCACGTCTGTGTCAAGTAGACCAAAACGATTCTCCATCTACTACTATTACTCCACACATCGACCGCTATCCAGTATGCATCTAGAGTATTAAGTTCATAAAGAATGGAGTAACACCTTAAGCAAGATGACATGATGTAGAGAAATTAACTCAAGCAATATGATGAAAACCCCATCTTTTTATCCTCGATGGCAACAATACAATACGTGTTGGTTCCCCTTCTGTCACTAGGATCGAGCCCCGCACGATTGAACCCAAAGCTAAGCACTTCTCCCATTGCAAGAAAAACCAATCTAGTTGGCCAAACCAAATCGATAGTTTGAAGAGACTTGCAAAGATATAAAATCATGCATAAAAGAATTCAGAGGAGATTCAAATAATATTCATAGATAAGCTGATCATAAATCCACAATTCATCGGATCTCGAGAAACACACCGCAGAAGAGTATTACATCGAATAGATCTCCAAGAACATCGAGGAGAACATGGTATTGAGAATCAAAGAGAGAGAAGAAGCCATATAGCTACGAGCTATGGACCCATAGGTCTGAAGTAAACTACTCATGCTTCATCGGAGAGGCAATGGTGTTGACGTAGAAGCCCTCCGTGATCGATTCCCCCTCGGACAGGATGCCGGAAAAGGCCCCTAGATGGGATCTCATGGGTACGGAAGGTTGCGGCGATGGAAAAGTGGTTTCGTGGCTCCCCTCGATGTTTTTGGGGTATAAGAGTATATATAGGCGAAATAATTAGGTCAGGGGTAGCTACGAGGGGCCCACAAGGTCGGGGGGCACCCCCTGGGCATGCCATCCACCCTTGTGGCCGCCTCGAGGCTCCTCTGACTTGTACTCCAAGTCTCTTGGGTGTCTTTTGGTCCAAGAAAAATCATGGCGAAAGTTTTATTCCCTTTGGACTCCGTTTGGTATTCCTTTTCTGCGAAACTCTAAAACAAGAAAAAACAGAAACTGGCACTGGGCTCTAGGTTAATAGGTTAGTCCCAAAAATCATATAAAATAGCATATTAATGCATATAAAACATCCAAAACAGATAATACAATTGCATGGAACAATAAAAAATTATAGATACATTGGAGACGTATCAGCGCCACTGAGTGGCCGCGTCCACTCTGGACGGGCATGAATGTGGGCGTTGACGCTCTGGAGCAGCGCTGGCTGAAAACGTGTGGGAGGGGGGAGGGGTTTTGGGTGGGCCAGGACAGTCGAAAGAGGGCTTGGGAGCGAACCGGACTCCCACAAAGCCCCTATGTTTGTCTCTGATTTGCGGGAAAAAACACGTCCGGACTGCTTCGCGGACCGATACAGGACCACGTTGGATGGCTTCTGCAGTCCGGACAGCGCGGACCGGACGCATGTGAGATGTTTTTAGGTCGACATTGGAGATGCCCTAACTCCTCTGTTGGACCATGTCTACATGGTCTGCTATGCCTCCTCCACTGATCCCCATATTGCGTGTGGTTCAACATTGTTTCTACCACGACCATGTGTGTGATCTCAAGAGCCGCCAGGATGGGGGGCACTTTTCCATGGTCACCTTGCAGCGTACCAAGTGTCACAGTTCCTATTGTTGTCGTGTTCAGGTGAGTTGTCGGTGCCGCCATTACCATTGATACCGATAATGACCGTGGACGAGCTGTCGGTGTGATCATGTGAATCGAGTGGGATCTCCTGTAGAAGAAGCCTAGACCATGCCTTGATGAACATGTGGTATGACACCTGCATCTGGAGGACGATCGCCATCACTTGCAGGCGACTGGAGAGGCCACATATGAGCGGCGGCATTAGGGTCATGTCGATGACTGGTTTTTTGACGTGGACAAGGGTGTCTGTGAAGGCCTTGATCCAAGTACTCTGTGGTCTTCATGTCTCTTTGCATGAGATTATGGAAGTTGGCACCGAGGTGGATGGCTTGGTCAAGCTAATTATCGACGAAGAAGGCATTGAGCTGCTTACAAGAGGTGTTGTGAGTAGACTGGATGATGTCACACATCTCACATGAGATCGTTCCAAACATCCAAGGGAAGATGGTGATGTCAATGCGTTGCTGTGCAACAACCTACTCCAACAACAACATGTGTCGTGTGACTTGGTAATCTGCCTCGTGCATGGGACATCACACAACACAGGATGTCCTTCCACTTGGAGTAGTTGCCCACGAAGAAGATCATCTTAAATGGGATGAAGTGTCCAATTTGAAAATGGTGCATGGAGGGGGTACCGTTAGTGGTGTTGGGAGCAGTGGGAGCGCGGTAGTCTAGTGGGAGTGGGAGCATGGCAGCCTAGTAGGAGGACGGCCAAAGTCGAGAACAAAATTATTGGTGGAGTGCTGGCCACAACGAGGTGTAGCTCATTGATACGTCTCCAACGTATCTATAATTTTTTTTTGTTTCATGCTATTATATTATCTGTTTTGGATGTTTTATATGCATTAATATGCTATTTTATATGATTTTTGGGACTAACCTATTAACCTAGAGCCCAGTGCCAGTTTCTGCTTTTTCATTGTTTTAGAGTTTTATAGAGAAGGAATACCAAACGAAGTCCAAACGGAATAACACTTTCGCGATGATCTTTCTTGGACTAGAAGACACCTAGGAGACTTGGAGTGCAAGTCGGAAGAGCCAAGAGGCGGCCACAAGGGTGGAGGGCGCACCCAGGGGGTAGGGCGCGCCCCCAATATTGCGGGCCCCTCGGTGGCCTCCTCACCTAGATCTTCCTCCTATATATACTATTTATACCCTGGAAACTTTCAGGGGAGCCACAGAACCACTTTTCCATCGCCGCAACATTCTGTACCCGTGAGATCCCATCTTGGGTCCTTTTCCGGCATCGTGCTGGAGGGGGATTCGATCATGGAGGGCTTATACATCAACACCATTGCCTCTCCGATGAAGCGTGAGTAGTTTACCACAGACCTATGGGTCCATAGCTAGTAGCTAGATGGCCTTCTCTCTCTCTCTCTCTCTCTCTCTCTCTCTCTCTCTTTCTCTCTTTGATTCTCTATACCATGTTCTCCTCGATGTTCTTGGAGATCTATTCGATGTAATAACTCTTTCGTGGTGTGCTTGGAGAGATCCAATGAATTGTGGATTTATGATCAGCTTATCTATGAATATTATTTGAATCTCCTCTGAATTCTTTTATGCATGATTTGATATCTTTGCAAGTCTCTTCGAACTATCGATTTGTTTTGGCCAACTAGATTGGTTTTTCTTGCAATGGGAGAAGTGCTTAGCTTTGGGTTCAATGTTGAGGTGCTCGATCCTAGTGACAGAAGGGGAACCGACACGTATTGTATTGTTGCCATCGAGGATAACAAGATGGGGTTTTCATCATATTTCTTGAGTTAATCCTGCTACATCATGTCATCCTACTTAATGTGTTACTCTGTTCTTATGAATTTAATACTCTAGATGCAGGCAGGAGTCGAGTCGGTCGATGTGTGGAGTAATAGTAGTAGATGCAGAATCGTTTTGGTCTACTTGACACAGACATGATGGCTATATTCATGATCATTGCCTTAGATATCATCATAACTTTGTGCTTTTCTATCAATTTCTCGGCAATAATTTGTTCACCCACCATAATAATTCCTTTCTTGAGAGAAGCCTCTAGTGAAACCTATGGCCCCCGGGTCTATTTTCCATCATATAAGTTTCTGATCTACAATTCTAGTTTCCTATTTACTTTCTTTTGCAATCTTTTACTTTCCGTTCCATAAACCAAAAATACCAAAAATATTACTTTGCTATTTATCCATCTCTATCAGATCTCACTTTGCGAATAACTGTGAAGGGATTGACAACCCCTTTGTCACGTTGGTTGCAAGTTGGTGTTTTTTTGTGCGGGTATTCAGTGGCTTGTTGCGTTATCTCCTACTGGATTGATACCTTGGTTCTCAAAACTAAGGGAAATACTTACGCTACTTTGCTGCATCACCCTTTCCACTTCAAGGGAAAAACCGACACAAGCTCAAGAGGTAGCAAGAAGGATTTGTGGCACTGTTGCCGGGGAGATCTACGCCAAGCCAAGACATACCAAGTACCCATCATAAACTCTCATCCCTCACATAACATTATTTGCCATTCGCCTCTCATTTTCCTCTCCCCCACTTCTAAAATGAATTTCGAAAAGATTCGCCTTATCTTCCCCCTCTTTCGTTCCTCTTTTTGTTTCCTTTTTGTGTGCTCATGTGTTGGATTGCTTGATTTGTCGCAATGAATCCTCCAAAAAACATTGACCCTCACCTTAGGAGGTTAGATGAAATTGAGAATAATGTTAGAAGCTTCATGTCTTTGCAATTTGAGCACAACAATTTCTTTAGAAATGAGCTCAAGGAGCAGAAAAACTTTATGGGATACATGAATAAAGAGCTTGTTGATATGTCTAAAGAATTTTATGGTTTGAGATCTTAGTTTGCGCATCTTGAAAATTTAGTAGGTCAGATTTCTGATAAACAAGCTACTTTAGTAAACAAAATGGCCGCCAAACCGGAGGCTAAAGATGAAGATCTTAAAGTGATTGATGTGACTCCTATTGATTCTTTGTTTTCCAATGTTAATCTTGATAAAGATGGGACTGGTGATGATTCAACTTTAGTTAGAAGGCGTCCCAATGATTCAGAGTTTTTAGATCTTGATGCAAAAATTGATAAAAGTGGGGTTTGAGAGGTCAAAACTTTAAGTACCAATGAACCCACTCTTTTGGATTTCAAGGAATTTAATTATGATAATTTTTCTTTAATAGATTGTATTTCCTTGTTGCAATCCATGTTGAATTCTCCTCATGCTTATAATCAATACAAAGCTTTTACTAAACATATCGTTGATGCTATGATGAAATCTTTTGAAGAAAAGCTAGAATTGGAAGTTTCTATCCCTAGAAAACTTTACGATGAGTGGGAACCTACTATTAAGATTAAAATTAAAGATTATGGGTTCTATGCTTTGTGTGATTTGGGTGCTAGTGTTTCCACGATTCTGAAAACTTTATGTGATGTGTTAGGTTTCCGTGAATTTGATGATTGTTCTTTAAATTTGCATCTTGTGGATTCCACTATTAAGAAACCTATGGGAAGAATTAATAATGTTCTTATCGTTGCTAATAGGAATTATGTGCCCGTAGATTTCATTGTTCTTGATATATATTACAACCCTACATGTCCTATTATTCTTGGTAGACCTTTTCGTAGAACGATTGGTGCAATTATTGATATGAAAGAAAGAAACATTAGATTTCAATTTCCGTTAAGGAAAGGCATGGAACACTTCCCTAGAAAGAAAATTAAATTGCCTTATGAATCTATTATGAGAGCCACTTATGGATTGCATGCCAAAGATGACAATACTTAGATCTATTCGTGTTTTTATGCCTAGCTAGGGGCGTTAAACAATAGCGCTTGCTGGGAGGCAACCCAATTTTATTTTTGTTCTTGCTTTTTAGGTCATGTTCTACTTTGAATAAATCATCTAGCCTCTTGTTAGATTTGGTTTTGTGTTTTAATTAGTGTTTGTGCCAAGTAAGACCTTTGGGATAGCTTATGGTAATAGTTGATTTGATCCTACTAAAAATAGAAACTTTTGCGCCCAGGAGACTAGTTTTAATTTTTGATAGGAGGCCTAGGCGTGCCCTGGTGGGTTGTGCCCACCTCGGGTGCCGCCCGGACCGCCTCTTTGCTTTATAAATACCCTAATATTCCAGAAACCCTAAAGGCATCGACGAAATATTCATCCAGCCGCCGCAGAGTCCAGAACCACCAGATCCAATCTAGACACCATCTCGGATGGGGTTCACCACCTCCATTGGTGCCTCTTCGATGATGCGTGAGTAGTTCTTTGTAGACCTTCAGGTCCGTAGTTAGTAGCTAGATGGCTTCATCTCTCTCTCTCTCTCTCTCTCTTGATTCTCAGTACAATGGTCTCTTGGAGATCCATATGATGTAACTCTTTTGCGGTGTGTTTGTTGGGATCGATGAACTTTGAGTTTATGATCAGATCTATCTTTTTATATGCATGATAGTTATTTGAGTTTCATTGAGCTCTTATATGCATGATCTCTTATAGCCTCGTATTTATTCTCCAATATTTGGGTTTTGTTTGGCCAACTTGATCTATTTATCTTGCAATGGGAAGAGGTGCTTTGTAGTGGGTTCGATCTTACGGTGCTTGATCCCAGTGACAGAAAGGGAAACGACACATATGTATCATTGCTACTAAGGATAAAACAATGGGGTATATATCTACTTAGATAGATCTTGTCTACATCATGTCATTGTTCTTATTGCATTACTCCGTTTCTCCATGAACTTAATACACTATATGCATGCTGGATAGCGGTCGACGTGTGGAGTAATAGTAGTAGATGCAGGCAGGAGTCGGTCTACTAATCTTGGACGTGATGCCTATATAATGATCATTGCTTGGATATCGTCATGAGTATTTGAAGTTCTATCAATTGCCCAACAGTAATTTGTTCACCCACCATTTGTTATCTTTCTCAAGAGAAGCCACTAGTGAAACCTACGGCCTAATACGTCTCCAATGTATGTACTTTTTCTCACGCTTTTCCTCTTGTTTTGGACTCTAATTTGCATGATTTGAATGAAACTAACCTCGGACTGACGGTTTTCAGCAAAACTACCATGGTGTTGTTTTTGTGCAGAAATAAAAGTTCTCGGAATGGAACGAAACTTTTATAGGATTTTTTATACCAATAATAAGAATTTCTGGAGCCAAGACCCACCAGAGAGGGGCCCCTAGGTCGGCACAACCCACCAGGGCGTGCCCCCCTCTCCTAGCGCGCCCGGGTGGGTTGTACCCACTTGGTGGCCCCGCTGATGACCCCCCTGATACTATAAATTCACATTATTCTAGAAAAAAATCAGGGAGAAAGAATTATAACGATCCACGAGACGGAGCCATCGCCAAGCCCTGTTCTTCCTCGGGAGGGCAGATCTGGAGTCCATTTGGGGCACCGGAGAGGGGGATCTTCATTCTTCGTCATCACCAACCCTTCCCCATCGCAGATTCCATGATGCTCCCCACCGGGAGTGAATAATTCCTTCGTAGGCTCGCTGGTCGGTGAGGAGTTGTATGAGATTCATCATGTAATTGAGTTAGTTTTGTTAGGGCCTGATCCCTAGTATCCACTATGTTCTTAGATTGATGTTGTTATGAGTTTGCCATGCTTAATGCTTGTCACTTTGGGCCCGGGTGCCATGATTTCAGATCTGAACCGTTTACGAATTCATCATTATATCCATGTTTTAGATCCGATCTTGCAAGTTATAGTCACCTACTACGGTTATGATCTGACAACCCCGGAGTGACAACAACCGGGCCCACTCCCGGTGATGACCGTAGTTTGAGGAGTTCATGTATTCACTATGTGTTAATGCTTTGTTCCAGTTCTCTATTAAAAGGAGGCCTTAATATCCCTTAGTTTCCAATATGGACCCCGCTGCCACGGGAGGGTAGGACAAAAGATGTCATGCAAGTTCTTTTAATAAAGCAGGTATGACTATTTATGGAATACATGCCTACATTATATGGATGAACTGAAGCTAGTGCCGTATCGCCCTAGGTTATAACTGTATCGTGATGAATATCATCCAACAAGTCACCAATCCAATGCCTATGAATTTATCTTATATTGTTTCTGCTAAGTTGCTACTGCTATCATCACTGTTACACTTGCTACAAACTACTGCTATCACTGTTACTGTTACTGTTGCTGATGTCACTATCATCAAAACTATCAAACTACTTTGCTACTGATCACTTTGCTGCAGATAATTAATCACCAGGTGTGGTTCAATTGACAACCCAGCTGCGAATAACATCAAATATTCTTTGGCTCCCCTTGTGTCGAATCTATATATTTGGGTTGAATACTCTACCCTCAAAAACTATTACGATCGCCTATACTTGTGGGTTATCACGACCCCGGGGTCTTTCTTCTCATATTATTTGCCTTTGCGATCTAATTTTATTTGCATTTATTTTCATATCTATTAATCCAAAAACCCAAAAAATACTTTGTTGCACTTTATTTTATTTGCGATCTATTTATCCAATCAATTAGAACCTTTTTACCGGCACGCACCAATTTCTAGCAACGTTACCTTAAAGGGATTGACAACCCCTTTAACACGTCGGGTTGCGAGGATTTGTTATCTGTGTGCAGGGGTTGTTTACATTGTGTTGCTTGGTTCTCCTACTAGTTCGATAACCTTGGTTTCATATCTGAGGGAAACACCTACCGCCGCTGTGCTGTATCATCCCTTCCTCTTTGGGGAAATACCGGCATAGCATCAAGCGACATCAAAAGGAATTTCTAGCACCGTTGCCGGGGAGGATCTTCAACATATAGCAGGTTCCTAATCAAAAGTCTCATCTCCTTGCAATTTACATTATTTTCCATTTGCCTCTCATTTTCCTCTTCCTCACTTCACCAAAATTTTCCATTTTATTCGCATCTATTTTTCTGTTTGTCGTTTTCTTGCCTGATCTATTTTTGAGTGCAATCTTGTTGTGTGGTCATCATGACTTAAGATAACACCAAGTTATGTGATTTCGCAAATACCAACAACAACGATTTTATCGGCACTCCGCTTGCTCCTCCCGCCATTAGTGCGGAGACTTGTGATATTAATACTGCTTTGCTGAATCTTGTTATGAAAGACCAATTTTCCGGTACTCCTAATGAGGATGCCGCGTCCCATCTTAATACCTTCGTGGAATTATGAAATATGCAAAAGAAAAAAGATGTGGACAATGATGTGGTCAAGATGAAATTATTTCCATTTTCCTTGCGTGATTCCGCAAAAATTGGGGTCTCTTCTTTGCCTTGCAATAGTATTGATTCTTGGTATAAGTGCAAAGATGCTTTTATCACTAAGTATTTTCCTCCCGCAAAAATTATTTCCCTTAGAACCCAGATCATGAATTTCAAGAAACTTTAACATAAGCATGTTGCACAATCTTGGGAAAGGATGACAATGATGCTAAGGAATTGCCCAACTCATGGGTTAAATCTTTGGATGATCATACAAATTTTTTATGCGGGGTTGAATTTTGTGTCTCGTAATCTTTTAGATTCCGCTGCGGGTGGTACTTTTATGGGAATTACTTTGGGTGAAGCCACCAAATTGCTTGATAATATTATGGGAAATTATTCCCAATGGCATATCGAAAGAGCTCCTACTAATAAAAAAGTTAATTCGGTTGAAGAAATTTCTACTTTGAGTGAAAAAGTTAATGCTCTTGTGAAATTGGTTGCTAGTAGAAGTGCTCCTATTGATTTTAATGATATGCCTTTGTCTACTTTGATTGAGCAAAATAGTGATGCCATAGATGTGTGTTTTATCTCTCGAAATAATTTCAATAACAATGCTTATAGAGGTAATTTTAATCCTAGGCCTTTTCCTAGTAATTCCTCTAATAATTATGGCTATTCTTATGGAAATCAATCTTATAATAATAATAGGAACACCTCTGATCTTGAGAATAATATTAAAAAAAATTATCAATACACAAAAGGTTTTCAACACTTCCATAGAAGAAAAGTTGAGTAAGATTGATGATTTATCAATACTCATTCCACTTAAAGTAGATCAATATACAAATTGCTCACTTCCATAGAAGAAAAGTTGAGTAAGATTGATGATTTATCAATACTCATTCCACTTAAAGTAGATCAATTTGCTCAGGTTGTTCTATTTTTTTAGAATTTTTGGAGTTACATAAGTATTCGAAATAGTCAGATTATTACAGACGGTTCTGTTTTGATAGATTTTGTTTTCTTTGTGTTGTGTGCTTATTTTGACGGCCCTATGGTTTTCTTTGATGAGCTTTTGCCATAGAAAAGTTGGAATACAGTAGATATAATATGAAAGAAAATATGAATTGGTTTGATACATCACCTATAGTAGTGATTTATTATTCTTATACTAATGGATCTCACAAAGGTTTTGTTGAGTTTTGTGTGATTGAAGTTTTCAAGTTTTGGGTTATCTTACGATGGATGAAGGAAGGATGGAGCCTAAGCTTGGGGATGCCTCGGCATACCAAGCTATTATCCAAAAATGAGCAACCAACTAAGCTTGTGGATGCCCTCGAGTGGCATCCCTGCTTTCTTCCAACGATCATCGGTATTTTACTCGAAACTATACTTTTATTCGTCACATGATATGTGTTTTGCTTGGAGTGTATTGTATGATATGAGTCTTTTCTTGTTTTATTTTGTGTTTTAAGTCATCAATCCTTGCTGGACACACCTATTTGGGAGAGCAAAAATTATGTGATGACTTGTTAAAATTGCTCTCTATGCTTCACTTAAATTTTTATGAGCAATGGACTTGCTCTAGTGCTTCACTTATATCTTTTTTGAGCACGGTGTACTTAGTATTTTTAAGAAATTCTCTCTTGCTTCACTTAAACTATTTTGAGAGAAAGAAAAAAAATATGCTCATGATCTTCACTTAAATTTGTTTGAGCTTATGAAAAGCGACACAAGAAAATTAGTCCCAAAGTGATAGATATCCAAGAAGGATATAACAAAAAAATTCATGAAGATCATTGGACAAAATAAACTTGATTCTCAGTAATAGTTTTGAGATATGATGATGTGATATGTGAGTTATGTTGATGCGTAATTATGCTTTAGTAAGAATATTGGTGTTAAGGTTTGTGATTCCCTATGCAAGTACGAAAGTCAATAGTCATGCAATGAAATTATATCCTACTTGTGGTGCATTATGCGATGTTATTTATGCTTAATGCTTGCTTATGATATTATCCGTTTCTTGGTTGGTTGCTTCTCAATCTTTTGCTAGCCTTCATTTTGCACTAAGTATGACCTCTACTTGTGCATCCAAAAACCTTTAACCAGTTTTGCCACATGAGTCTACTATATCTACCTATATGCGGTATTCTTTAGCCGTTCGAAATTTTTTTGCATGTGCCATCTCTTATTTTCAAAATAAACTTCTCTTCTGTGTATTTGTTTCGCTCGCGAAGCGGTGAGGGGTGGCTACAATTTTCCATGCTAGATGTGTTATTCTCACGATGAGTGTTTATTCACTTGTCATTGCACGAGAGTAAGGCAAAGGTATTAGGGATGCCTAGTCTCGAAATGCAAAAATGAATTTTGTCGGGGAAACTGATCCACGAACACCTATGGGGCCGGCAGACCGGGCCCCTTTCGGTTCGGCGGGGGGCGGAGATCGCACGAAGAGCAGATCGAGGCGAAGCACACGAGCAGTTTACCCAGCTTCGGAGCTCTCCGGAGAGATAACACTCCTACTGCTGCTTGTCTGGTTCTATTATGTTCTTGCTCGCGAGAGCTACGTGTTTTCTGGCTCACGAATGAATCGAACCTCCTCTACGTTGCGCATGGGCCTCCTTTTATATGCTCAAGGGGTCACCGACAGGTGGCAACGCAGAGAAGGGTACAAACGTAAAAAGTGGGGTGGTTGGTACAGTTACTCGTACAGTGCACCCTACCTAACCCTGACGGCAGAGGACAAGGGCATTAAATGCCCGTCTGGGTCGCCCAAACAGTGCAGAAAAGGACCGTTAGGGGCGCCACCGTTCGCCACGATGGCGATCTTGTCAGCTTCGCATGCCACTACGCACTGCTAGCTGCACAGCCTCCCGCCACGCGTGCCTGGAGAGGCCCCCAGGGCGACACGTTGGTGGATGCGCTGGAGCGTGGGCACAGAGTGGCCGCCCGCCGCGGCAAGTGCCTTGCTGCTGTTGTTATCTTGTCGAGTCCGGATGCTTGTCGCTCACCGGGCCTTGAGGTACCTTGGTTGGTCTTCCCGGCAAGCTCCTCTTGCCGGGGCCTTGTTACCTTGCCGGAGCGCGTGGCACGTCGCGGCAAGTTCCTTGGAGTGCCTTGGTTAGCCTTCCCGGCAAGCTCCTCTTGCCGGGGCCTTGTCTCCTGAGCTTAAATACTTTGTTCTTGAATGGCCCCAAGGGAACCATGGAGGATCTTGGCGTTCGCCCGGAAAGCCTTGCCGCGGGGTGCTGTAATTGCCCGTGCAGAAGTTCGGGGTACTAGGGTACCCCTATTCTAGTACACCGACAGGAGCCCCCGGGCCTGGGCCAGACACGGTGCCGAGCGCTGTTGGGCCAGGCCCAAGACAGGGCACGGGCACACGCGGACTGGGCCACGCCGAATCTTGCTCCGTATCAACCGTGCTCTCCCCTAACGGCACACGTTGAATGCGGCGTCGTGGGAGAGATCGTGGGTGGTTCTTTATTCGGAAGGGCGAAACGTCCGCCCCGTCCCTCTTTATAAGCAGAGGAAATAGGGGCAGTTCGTTCCCCCTCGCTGGTTGCTACTACTCCATCTTCACGAATCTCCGCCGCTCCCCCCTTCTTCTTGAAGCTGAGAGAGCAGCGCTCCGCCCCCCATTGCCACCAGCATCACCAACGCCGTCGACCTCCCCCACCACTTCCGCCATGGCTCCGAAAGCCGACAAGGGAAAGGGCGTGAAGTCGGCCAAGGCGTAGCGGCTCGTGGCGCTGCGGAAGGAGCGGGCGATCTTCTCCCCCCAGCTCGGCGTGCAGGAGCTAAGGGAGTACTTCTACCTCTTTTGGGCGATGGAGACGCGGGCGCATCCGCGCACGAGGGTACTCCCGGCCGCTGCTTCGGAACTGGCTCCAAACGGGTACCCATTCTTCGCGCTGTTCTTCTATTGCGGGCTCTGCCCGCCCTTCTCGGAGTTCTTCTGCGATATCATGAACACCTACGGCTTCCGCATCCTTGACTTCACCCCCAACGCCGTTCTGACCATGGCAGTTTTCGCACATTTGTGCGAAAACTTTGTCGGAGTCCACCCCAATGTTGCCCTTTTCCGCCACTTCTTCATACCTCGGGTAGAGAGAGGAGAGCCGCTTGCCGGAGGGATCGCCTGGATCTCGAGAGTCGGCAAGAAGGAGGCGTACTTGGAGGGTGAGCTCCGCAGCAAGTGGGATGAGTGGAGAGCGGAGTGGTGCTGGATCGTCGAGGAGAATCCGCAGCCCTTCACCGCCGTGCGCCAAGCTCCGATAGTGCGCGGCAATGACTGGAGCAACGTGACCCCGGAAGACAAGAGGTTGAAGATCGCCATTACTAGGATCCTTCGCCTCAGGCTTGCCGGGCTTACTGTAGGCGTTGTAGGCGCAGATTTCCTCCGCCGCCGCATCGCCCCCCTGCAGGAGAGGGGGAGGCCTGCCTGGGAATTCAAGAACTCGGCGGACATCATGAGGCTGCGGCCGGGCCTCAACTACAACTTCACCGTCTTGGAGTTGGATGCAATGCTCCTGGAGTTGTTCAAATGCGACCCCCAGCACCCATTCACGCTGCCGAGGGGCGTCGTTCCATTGTGCAACAATTCTTCGCTTGACCGGATCCGCGCCATGATGCCGTTGTGCGATTCACATGGAATCGTTCCAACTTGGCAAGAGCCTGCGGATGACGTCGTGCAAGCGTTCTTCGACAACTTGGAAGAAGTGCCGGTCCACGCTGACGAGCAGAAGAGCCTCAGCTGTGACACCACCGACGAGGAGCTGCAGCGCATCGCCACTAGGGCGGAAGAGGTTGCGGCCGCAGCTGCCGCGGGCGTGTTCAGGTTCACTGTGGAGGAGGCGGAGGCGGCAGAAGCAGCAAACCTTGCCGAGCGCGCGGAGTTCATTGGCGAGGAAGAGCCTGCCGGTTTTGAAGCCGAGCCGAGCGAGGCCGGCGAGGAAGAGCCCGAGCCTTCAGAAAGCTTGCCGAAGGCGGAGCCCCCGGCCCCGCCAAGAAGGCGTCTTCGCAGGGCCGCGGACGTAGCGGGGCGGCAGCCGGGTCAACAGCCACCAAGCCGTGCGACACGCTCTACCGCGGCAAGCAATATTGCCGCGGGAGTGCCCCACGCAGCAGCGGCAACCGGAGCGGGATCTTCCCGGGCCACCGCCATCGCCCCCGCCAAGCGGGCAAGGGATCCTACTCCTCCGCCTCGCCGCACCAGAGGGGAGCCGGACTTCGATCTTTCCGCGCTCAGCTCCGATGAGGAGGAAGAAGAGTAAGTTTCTTTGGTGCTCTTGTAGTTCTTCAATCTTGCTGTTTTTATCTTGTATCTGACTTGCTTCAATCTGGACTCCTTTCTTTTCAGGACGCTGGCCCAGAGAGCGGCGAAGAGGGCCAAGGCCGCGGTGATCGTCATCGAAGATGACCCCACCGTGTCAGCAGGGGGTGGGTCCGAGACCACCTTGACGGACCCGGCAATCACTCCTCAAAGCAGCCCCCAGCGCAGCCCCCAGCGTAAGTTCATAGTTAGCTTTCTGCTGTCGGGTGCGCATGAGTGCTTTTTCCTTTGTTGATATCTTGCTTGTTGATTTGTGTAGGAGCAGAGCAGCCACATCAGGAGCGCCCGGAAGCGGTCCCGAAGTGCCATCTGCTTCGAGTACGCCGCCAAGGGAGAGGTTCCCGGTAAGGGAGCGCTCTCCGGCAAGGGAGAATTCTCCGGCAAGGGGCAGCACCGTCGATCCTGTGGCGGCCGAGACCGCAACTGCAGATCTTGGCACAGGTAATTCACTTGTCCAAAAACTTTCCCTTGGGTTCTTCTTCTTCTGATTTTCTTCTCTTGGATTTTTGATTGATTTTTCTCCCTTCTTCGTTCTTCAGATCCATCTGCTGCTGAGCCAATGGAGACAGAGGGCGCCGGCGAGGAAGGGGCCGATGCTGATGAGACCGCCGGCGAGGAGGCCGCCAAGGCTGACGCCGCAGAAGCCGGCGAGGGGTCGGGCGATCGCACTGACGACCCTGAGGCCGCAGGAGCGCCAGGCGCTGCACCGACCGCCGATCCCTCTGCTGCTTCTGCGGAGCCGGTCTCCGAGGAGCCCCAACCCGGCGCCTACTTGAAGGCCGGCGACGATATCTTCATCAAGCTACCCTGGGCGTCGAGCTCCAGGGCGCCGGTCGAGGGGGAAACTTTTGATGAGGAGGTGCTCGCCTCCGCCGGACTGTCGTTGGTCGACGCGCCCGGCAGCAGCAGTGGCGAGCCTGAGAAGGAGCAGCTGCTGCGGAAGCTGCTGTCGCTCTACCGCACCCGGCAAGCCAAGCTGGCTTCTCGGGAAGCGCTTGTCGCGAAGGCGGGAGTTGACATGGAGAAACACGCGGAGGAGCTCCGGGGCCACTATCAAGAAGCTCTCCGGTCCTTGGCACAAGAGAGGGAGCGACTCGACGAGGAGCGCACGGCCTTCCTTCCCGAGAAGGCTGAAGCTGAGGAGGAACAAAGGCTGGCCGCCGAGAAGCAGTCCGCGCGAGAAGGTGAATTGGTGCAGCGGAAGGCCAACCTCGACAGCTACGAGGAGGAGCTCACCGAGCGCGAGCAAGCAGTTGGCGGGGCGCTCAAGGAAGCAAAGGATGCTGCCGCGATCGCAGAGGTCGCCAAGAAAGAGCTAGAGGAGAAGGTGGCGCAGCTGGAGGCCAACATTGGGAAGAGCGGCGAGGAGCTTGCCGCGCTCAAGCGTGAGCGTGAGAAGGATGCTGCCGCCCATGGTGAGCTGCAAGGTCTTCTCGCTGAGAGGGGCAAGGAGCTCAGCGCCGCCAAGGATTCCAATGCGGACCTGGAGTTGAAGCTGGCCACGCTGATGCAGACGCTGGAGGCCGCCAAGGAGCGGGAGAAAACCTTGTCGGAGAAGGTCAAAGCTGACAAGGCGCTGCTGGAGAGCATCGCAGTTACCCAGAACTCGTTCAGAGACACTGTGGAGCACTGGACCGAGGGTCTGGTGAATATTGCTGCAGTCATCAACGAGGAGCTGGCGCAGTTGGGGATGGAGGACTTTGGGTATCCCTCCGACGAGAATCTCCAACCCAGCGCCAAGCTCAGCCTGTTCTTCAAGGGCGTGGCGACGGCACTCCAGCGGCTCCGGGAAAGGATCCCAAAGCAGCTGGCCGACGAGTCGCGCAAAATCTGCGCCGGGGTTCTCCAGAAGGTGCTGATGAAGGTGGCCTTCCGCAATCCAGGCCTCAGCTTCACCAATGTCCTCAAGTCCTTGCCGCCAGACGCCGATCGGGATGCACTCAAGGCCCTTGTCACACCCATTGTGGACAAGGTGAGCGAGATCAAGAGGGTCGAGGGCGGACGCATAGACTAGGCCGCCCATTTCTTCTTTTCCCTTGTCGCTGCTAATCATGTTATGAAAACAGTCCATTAGAGCTGCGACAAGTTATCTTGTAATATAACTTTATTTCTGTTATCAATTGCTATGTTATTTCCTCTACTAGATTCCTTCCTTTGTATGTTTTTACCCTACGCTTCTAGGGAACTTGTCGGCGCAGGCACCCGAGCCGTGAGCGCTGAGTGCGGAACTTCAGCAGCCTGCTGGCGGCGCTGCTTCCGACAAGAAACCTTGTCGCGACTAGATGCAGCACACTTAAGTTGTTGAGCGGACTCGAAACAAAGTAAGGGCGCAACTAGCCACGAGTTGGTTCCTCCGCGCACAGGTTTTCCATACAAAGCAGGGTCGTTCGAGGAAGATAACTCAAAAATTTAAAAACTGATTACTCAAACTTTGGCAACTTAGCTTTTCTGTCGTTTGCTTCCCGGCAAGGCAAAACTTTGCTTGAACAACGCCTGGTCCATACCACAAAACTTTGCTTGAAGGACGCCTGGTCCCTACCACAATCTTCTTCTTCCCCCCGGCAAACTTGTGTGCGAGGGAACCTTCTTTTCCTTTGTTAAAAAAGAAGAAAGAAGAGAAAATAATGATATGGAGCCCTTCGGCTCGTTATTGCTTACCGGATGTAGGTGCTGCACAAAGTGTCAGATAACGCATGCAAGAAAGAGACTAATGCATGAAATGGACAAGTTGTGCAGAGCACATGGGGTTCTATTTATGCACAGGATCTGCGCCCGGCTTTGTACAAAGGATTACATGCAACATCGGCAAGACTTGTACAAAAGGTGGTTGCCGGAATGGGTTCCGGCAACCGCGCCCTACGGGAAAAACTTACGAAGATGTTCTATGTTCCAGGAGTTGCTCACCGGAATGCCATCTTCGGTCTCAAGGCGGACAATGTCGGGCCTTGTGACTCGTTTCACCCGATAAGGGCCTTCCCACTTCGGCGTCAACTTGTTGGAATTCTTGGCGGACTGAATGCACCGAAGAACAAGGTCGCCTTCCTCGAAGCTTCTGGCTTTAACTTTGCGGCTAGGGTAGCGGCGCAAAGCTTGCTGGTATCGAGCAGCTCGTACAGTAGCCTGAAGACGATCTTCCTCAAGGAGCAGCGCGTCGTCTTGTCGCAGCTGTTCTTGCTCAAGCTCATCATAAGCGAGCACTCGAGGCGATCCGTATACGAGTTCCGTGGGGAGAACTGCCTCTGCTCCATAGACTAGAGCGAAAGGTGTCTAGCCAGTGGCTCGATTTGGCGTCGTTCTGATCGACCAAAGAACCACCGGCAGCTCCTCGATCCAGTTTCTTCCGCACTTGCGCAGCCTGTCGAAAGTTCTGGTCTTGAGCCCGCGCAGCACTTCAGCATTTTCCCTCTCTGCTTGACCGTTGCTTCTCGGATGAGCAACAGAAGTGAAGTAGACCTTGGCGCCAAGGTCTTGGACGTACTGCATGAAGGTGCGGCTCGTGAATTGCGTGCCGTTGTCGGTGATGATCCTGTTCGGGATCCCGAAACGACAAACAATTGACCTGAAGAACTTGACTGCTGACTATGCTGTCACCTTCCTCACTGGCTGCACTTCCGGCCACTTTGTGAACTTGTCGATTGCGACGTACAAGTACTCAAAGCCCCCGACAGCTCGGGGGAAAGGGCCGAGGATATCGATCCCCCAGACCGAAAATGGCCAGGATAAAGGGATCGTCTGGAGAGCTTGAGCTGGCTGGTGTATCTGTTCGGAGGGGAACTGGCACGCTTCACACTTGGTTACTTGTGCAGTTGCATCCTGGAGGGCTGTCGGCCAAAAGAAACCTTGCCGGAAAGCTTTGCCGGCAAGTGCTCTTGCACCAATGTGGTGGCCACATATGCCTCCATGTATCTCTGCCAACAATTTTTGTCCATCTTCCCGGCAAATACACTTCAATTTCACACCGTTGAGTCTTCTTCTATACAGTATGCTATCGACAAACTGGTACATACTTGACTACCGGGCTACTTTTTCCGCTTCTTCTTGCTCTTCGGGAAGTTCTCCTGTCTGAAGGAAATGGACAATCTGCTGTGCCCATGCTGGAGCTTGTGGCTCGACAACAAGGACTAAAGGCACATCTGCTGCTGCGGGAACATCCGCTTCCACGGCAAGGACTTGCGGCCCTGCCGGAGCTTGATGTTCCCCGGCAAGTTTGCCGGAGCAAAACTTGTCGGGAGCGTCTGCTTCAACGGAACAAACCATAAGGCTTGCCGGAGCAGACTGCCCCTCAGCATCCTTGGTGTTGATCTTGGGGACTTTCTTGGCGGCGGCTTCGGGGAGCTCTGCCGGAAAGTAGTCACCAGAAACCAACTTCCTCTTCTTGCTTTGTCCAGTTGATGGTGTTACGGATGGTTGAGTCAACTTGAGCACAAAGATCCCTGGTTCCACAGGTAACTTTAGTGCGGCGCACTTTGACAGGCCATCAGGAATGACATTCTGAGCTCTTGGGATATGCTCCATCTGTAGGCCGTCAAAGTGCTCTTCTAGCTTCCTCACTTCATCAACATATGCTTCCATCAATGGACTCTGGTAGTTCTTGTTCACTTGGCGGACGACAAGCTGTGAGTCACCCCTGACAATGAGCTTCTTGATCCCAAGGTCTGCTGCGATTCTGAGGCCGGCAAGCAATCCTTCATACTCTGCGGTATTGTTGGTTGCTTGCTCCTTGGGAAAGTGCATCTGGACTAAGTACTTGAGGTGCTCTCCGGTGGGCGCGACAAGCAGCACGCCCGCACCGGCGCCTTGCAGCGAGAAAGCACCATCAAAGTACATCAGCCACTCTCTGCTTGCCTCTTTGACGGGGATGCTCGTCTCTGGAATTTCTTCATCTGGTGTTGGCGTCCATTCTACTATGAACTCTGCCAATGCCCTGCTTTGGATAGTTGAAGTGCTCTCAAACTTGAGGCCAAAGCTTGACAGTTCCAGCGCCCACTCGACAATCCTGCCTGTAGCTTCTGGATTTTGCAGTATCCTCTTCAGCGGAAAGCGAGTGACGACTGTGATCTCATGTGCTTGGAAGTAATGGCGCAGCTTTCTCAAGGCCATGAGGAGGCCGAAAAGCAACTTCTGCACACCAGAGTACCTTGATCTAGCCCCCTGTAGAAGGGAACTGACAAAGTAAACTGGACGTTGCACCATTCTCTTCTGCATCTTATTATGCTCCTGCGCAGATCCATCTTTGTCGGGACCAGAGCTTGTCGGCGAAGCCCCCTGCTTGTCGCTGGATGCATCTGCTGTGGTTGCTGGCTCATCATCTGCCTCCCTCTCCGCCACTAACGCAACACTAACCACTTGATTGGTTGCCGCTATATACAGCAGCAACTTCTCTTGCGGCTTAGGTGCGACAAGTGTTGGAGTGGAGGACAAGTATCTCTTCAAGTACTGCAGCGCAGCCTCCGCCTCCGGAGTCCATTTTATTGGACCTGCCTTTTTCAAAATTCTAAAAAATGGCAGGGCGGGCTCAGCAGATCTAGAGATAAACCTGCTGAGAGCAGCCACGCAACCGGCAAGCCTTCGTACATCCTTGACGCGCTTTGGTGCTTTGATCTGCTCAATGGCCTTGATCTTGTCGGGATTGGCTTCAATTCCCCACTGAGACACGAAGAACCCGAGAAGCTTGCCGGAAGGAACTCCAAACACGCACTTCTCGGGGTTAAGCTTGAGGTTGATCTTGCGCAGATTTGCAAATGTCTCGCCTAAATCTTGGATCAGGGTCACCCTGTTCTTGCTCTTGACCACTATGTCATCCATGTAGGCTTCCACATTTTTGTGCATCTGCGGCTCAAAAGCGTGGTGGACTACCCTTGCGAATGTTGAACCAGCATTCTTCAAACCGAAAGGCATCCGTACGAAGCAGTACGTGCCACACGGGGTGATAAATGCGATTTTCTCTTCATCCTCTTCTGCCATGAAGATCTGATGGTATCCTGAGTATGCATCAAGAAATGAAAGCAAATCACATCCGGCTGTGGAGTCAACAATCTGGTCAATGCGCGGCAAGGGAAATGGGTCTTTGGGACAAGCTTTATTAACATCAGTGAAGTCAATACAAAGCCTCCATTTCCCGTTAGCCTTGCGCACGACAACAGGATTGGCCAACCACGTGGGATGGAGCACTCCTCTGACAAGGCCTGCTGCTTCCAACTTCTTGATTTCTTCTGTGATGAATTCTTGGCGCTCCACTGCCTGTTTCCTGACTTGCTGCTTGACGGGCCGCGCATGAGGACAGACGGCAAGGTGGTGCTCAATTACTTTCCTGGGAACACCGGGGATATCAGACGGTTGCCACGCAAACACATCGACATTCGTCCGTAGGAAAGCAACGAGCGCGCTTTCCTATTTGGGGTCAAGAGTGGCGCTGATGGTGAAGGTACCACCAGTGCCGTCCTCCTTGGCGGACACCTTCTTGGTCTCAGGTGGAGCCGCCATTGCCTTCTTACACTTGCTGGTGGAGCTCGATGGTGCGTCCTCGACGGTAGCACGGCACTCCGAAGAGGTGCGCTTGCCGGAGTGGGCATCAGAGCTCTTTCCGGACTTGGTCTTCTTCTTCCCCCCGGGAGCTTCAGCGGCAAGTGTCTTGCGTTCTGCTGCGGCTGCTGCTTCTCGGTAGATCTTGTCGGCACAGATAAGAGCATCCTTCTTGTCGCCAGGGACAGAGATGACACTTATCGGGCCTGGCATTTTCAGTACGTTGTACGCATAGTGAGAGGCTGCCATGAACTTGGCGAGTGCCGGACGGCCAAGGATTCCATTGTAAGGTAATGGAAAATCAGCAACATCAAATGTGACCCTCTCAGTTCTGAAGTTCAGCTCGCTGCCAAATGTTACCGGCAACGTGATCTTTCCCTTGGGCTTGCTTCTTCCCGGGTTGATTCCTTGAAATGTACCGGTCTCTTTGAGCTCGCTGTCAGGGATCTGGAGTTTCTGGAGCACCGCGGAGGAGATCAGGTTTAAGCCGGCCCCGCCATCAACTAGCATCTTAGTGACCTTGAGGTTGCGGATTGTTGGTGAAACCAACATCGGCAAGCACCCGACCGCAGTTATGCGATCAGGGTGGTCCTCAATATCAAAGATGATAGGCGTGTTGGACCATTTCAGAGGCTTGCGTGACTCGACGGGTGGTTCTGCTGCATTAACTTCCCGCACCCATTGCTTGAGCTGGCGGTGCGAGGTGTGCAGAGAAGCACCACCATCAACGCACAGGACCTCTGTGGCTTTCTGGAACTCCTGCTCATCAGTCTCCTCATCATCCATGTCTTCATCGTCGTCGTCATCTTCATCCTTGTCACGGCCGCGAGGAGGTCTGTCTCCTTTCCGCTGCTTGGCCTTGCCGCGGCGTACTCCTCGGCCGGGACGTTTCTTGCCGGATCCCCCAGCACCTTCCTGGGCCTTCTCCTTGTCGCGCCGCTCGTATTCAGCTTTCTGTTGCTCAACAAGCTGCTCGACTTTCTTACAGTTCTGGAGATCATGGCCCTTGGTGCGGTGGATCTTGCAATACTGCTTGTTGGTGCCGTCCTGCTTGTCGGCGACCGCCACCTCCGCGGCAACCTCCTTGCCGGAGTCACCAGCTTTGGCTTCCTTGGCGCCACCACCGTTGCCGGACTGCTTAACAACTAGCACCTCTTTGCCTTTCCTCCTTCTGTTGTTCCGCCGCCGGTTTTTCCTTGCCGGGGCAGCATCTTCACTGTCAGATCCTCCCGCTCCTACATTCTCTCCGGGGAGTCTCCTCCCTTCCTCAGCACGTGCACACTTGTCGGCCAGTGCATATAACTCACTGACGTCCCTGATCTTGCACATCGCCATTTCCTCCCGCATCCTGCGGTTTCGCACATTCTGATGGAACGCGCTGATCACCGCGGCAGGGTGGACGTCTGGGATGTTGTGCTGCACACTGCTGAATCTCTGAATGTACTTGCGCAGGGGCTCTCCTTCCTTCTGGGTGAGCAGATGAAGATCACTCTCCTGGCCATGAGGCTTGTGTCCGCCTGTGAAGGCGCCGACAAACTGATGGCACAGATCAGCCCAAGAGGACATGGAGTTGTCCGGCAAGTGCATGAGCCAGGATCTGACGTTGGGCTTGAGCACCAGCGGGAAGTAGTTGGCAAGGATCTTGTCATCCCGTCCCCCGGCAGCCTGCACCGCAATGGTGTAGATGCTGAGGAACTCCGACGGATGCGTCTTGCCGTCGTACTTCTCCGGTACGTCTGGCTTGAAGTTCTTCGTGCTGGGCCACTGGACTTGCCGCAGCTCACGAGTGAACGCAGGGCAACCTACCGCGTACGGCAGATCGCCTGGTTCCCCTGGCACATGCATGTCAACAGAGGGCCCAGCGCGCTTGTCGGATTGACGTCGCGCTTCTCTTCGGCACTCGATGCGAGTTCGAGCGTCTTATTGTTGTCGATCATGAAGAACTTGGCGCTGATCGCGACGAGCTCGTGGATCCGAAGGTGCGGTGGAGTCGCTGTCGAGGTGGATCCGGCGAGTCGGCGATCTTGGCCTTCAGGGTGGTGATTGCATGGTAGTTGCACCTCCACCCGTTTCGTCGCCACCGGCTCGCGCCCGGCAACCCTGCCGAGGCGGCGACGCGCTCGGCCGCCGTGGAGTGTCGCCGTTGGCGTAGCCGATGAGACTCTGAATGGTGGCCCTCCATTCGTCGATCTTGTCCGACGTCGGAGGGTAATCTAGGAGAAGTTGAGCTCACGCCAAAGCTTCTGCTGGAGTGGTGGGTGGCAGTGGCGGACGGCGCGAGGAGCGGGACGTGCTCGGACTTCTAACTATGTTAGAAGGAGAAGTATCCCGTCCAGGCGACCGTGCCCCGCTCGTGCCAGCACGCTGGCGTGCATGCTGGTCTTGAGCGCCCCGAGATCCACCAGCTTGGTCTTGGCCTATCATGCGTATGGCACTGCAAGTGCCATGACGCTGTTGGTCTTGTGCCTCCTGAGAGTGGCGTGGAACATGTACAGTCGCCGAGGTTTGTGCAGCCTTGTTCTTGGACCTGGCAGCATCATGAGCTTCCTCGTCGACGTCCATTCTTCCGCCGGCGTCCGTTCCACCACCCGTTTGCTCCAACGGTGGCGGAAGTGACGTGGACGGTGCGGCTGCCGCCAAAGTCTTCTTCTTCGGTGGCATGTTGATGAAGGGAATGAAGATCTAGATCGTGTGAACGCCGGATCAGGTTCGCACAATCTCGACGCCCCCTACCTGGCGCGCCAAAGATGTCGGGGAAACTGATCCACGAACACCTATGGGGCCGGCGGACCGGGCCCCTTTCGGTTCGGCGGGGGGTGGAGATCGCACGAAGAGCAGATCGTGGCGAAGCACACGAGCAGTTTACCCAGCTTCGGAGCTCTCCGGAGAGATAACACTCCTACTGCTGCTTGTCTGGTTCTATTATGTTCTTGCTCGCGAGAGCTACGTGTTTTCTGGCTCACGAATGAATCGAACCTCCTCTACGTTGCGCATAGGCCTCCTTTTATATGCTCAAGGGGTCACCGACAGGTGGCAACGCAGAGAAGGGTACAAACGTAAAAAGTGGGGTGGTTGGTACAGTTACTCGTACAGTGCACCCTACCTAACCCTAACGGCAGGGGACAAGGGCATTAAATGCCCGTCTGGGTCACCCAAACAGTGCAGAAAAGGACCGTTAGGGGCGCCACCGTTCGCCACGATGGCGATCTTGTCAGCTTCGCATGCCACTGCGCACTGCTGGCTGCACAGCCTCCCGCCACGCGTGCCTGGAGAGGCCCCCAGGGTGACACGTTGGTGGATGCGCTGGAGCGTGGGCACAGAGTGGCCGCCCGCCGCGGCAAGCGCCTTGCCGCTATTGTTATCTTGTCGGGTCCGGATGCTTGTCGCTCACCGGGCCTCGAGGTACCTTGGTTTGTCTTCCCGGCAAGCTCCTCTTGCCGGGGCCTTGTTACCTTGCCGGAGCTCGTGGCGCATCGCGGCAAGTTCCTTGGAGTGCCTTGGTTGGCCTTCCCGGCAAGCTCCTCTTGCCGGGGCCTTGTCTCCTGAGCTTAAATACTTTGTTCTTGAATGGCCCCAAGGGAACCATGGAGGATCTTGGCGTTCGCCCGGCAAGCCTTGCCGCGGGGTGCTGCAACTGCCCGTGCACAAGTTCGGGGTACTAGGGTACCCCTATTCTAGTACACCGACAAATTTACTTTATGTTGTCAAATAATAAATTCCTTGGAAAGTGTTGGTATGGAGGGCCCCCGTGGATACGATTAGCCATGGAAAGTGAAAGTATGGTGGAAAAAGGAATAAACTTTATTTTCTGTTTGGGAACCGCCTATGATATATCTATGCATGGAAAGTATTGGGAACTCTAAGTCGTTTTCGTTGGTGGGATGGATACACCTCCGAAAATGTTTTTTATCTCCAAGTTTTTTTGCTTTGAGCTCTGGCACCTCTACAAATCCCTACTTCCCTCTGCGAAGGGCCTTTTTTTACTTTATGCATTTTTATTTTTGAATTTGAGTCTCCATCTTCTCTTATAAAAGCACCAACTAGGAGGCAATATGATCGTACTTAAGCATTGGGTGTAGCTAATATTCGAGTGTGTTTCATGAATGGACCAATTTTTGAGCATGATGGGCCAGGGGTAACTAATTTTAGCATTGATATTTTGAAAGACATGGTTGCTTGTTGATATGCTTGAGTATCTAAATTATTATGTCAAAACTAGACTATTGCTTTGAAAAACTAAAAGTCCAAATGTCCATGCTATAAAGAAAAGAATATGATATGACATGTTAGGCAGCATTCCACATCAAAAATTCTGTTTTTATCACTTACCTACTCGAGGACGAGCATGAGTTAAGCTTGGGGATGCTGATACTTCTCCAACGTATATATAATTTTTGATTGTTCCATGTTGTTATATTATCAATCTTGGATGTTTTATAATACTTTTATTGTCATTTTATATCATTTTTTGGTACTAACCTATTGACATAGTGCCAAGTGTCAGTTGCTATTTTTTCCATGTTTTTTACATCGCAGAAAATCAATATCAAATGGAGTCCAAATGTCCCAAAACTTTACAGAGAATTTTTATGGGCCAGAAGGAACACAACGGGCCCTGGCTGCGCCTGGGGGGTTCCCCGAGGGGGCACAACCCACCAGGGCGTGCCAGGAGGCCCAAGCGCGCCCTGGTGGGTTGTGCCCACCTCGGGTGCCCCTCGGACCACCTATTTGCTCTATAAATACCCCAATATTCCAGAAACCCTAAAGGCATCGACGAAATATTCATCCAGCCGCCGCAGAGTCCAGAACCAACAGACCCAATCTAGACACCATCTCGGATGGGGTTCACCACCTCCATTGGTGCCTCTCCGATGATGCGTGAGTAGTTCTTTGTAGACCTTCGGGTCCGTAGTTAGTAGCTAGATGGCTTCATCTCTCTGTCTTGATTTTCAATACAATGGTCTCTTGGAGATCCATATGATGTAACTCTTTTGCGGTGTGTTTGTTGGGATCGATGAACTTTGAGTTTATGATCAGATCTATCTTTTTATATCCATGAAAGTTATTTGAGTTTCTCTGATCTCTTATATGCATGATCTCTTATAGCCTCGTATCTCTTCTCCGATATTTGGGTTTTGTTGGCCAACTTGATCTATTGATCTTGCAATGGGAAGAGGTGCTTTGTTGTGGGTTCGATCTTACGGTGCTTGATCCCAGTGACAGAAAGGGAAACGACACGTATGTATCGTTGCTACTAAGGATAAAACGATGGGGTCTATCTCTACTTAGATAGATCTTGTCTACATCATGTCATTGTTCTTATTGCATTACTCCGTTTCTCCATGAACTTAATACACTAGATGCATGCTGGATAGCGGTCGATGTGTGGAGTAATAGTAGTAGATGCAGGCAGGAGTTGGTCTACTAATCTTGGACGTGATGCCTATATAATGATCACTACCTGGATATCCTCATGAGCATTTGAAGTTCTATCAATTGCCAAACAGTAATTTGTTCACCCACCGTTTGCTATCTTTCTCGAGAGAAGCCACTAGTGAAACCTACGGCCCCCGGGTCTTCCCTCTCATATTATTTGCCTTTGCGATATACTTTCATTTGCATTTATTTTCAGATCTATTAATACAAAAAACCCCAAAATACTTTGCTGCACTTTATTTTATGTGCGATCTATTTATCCAATCTATTACAACCTTTTTACCGTCACGCATCCATTTCTGACACCGTTACCCGAAAGGGATTGACAACCCCTTTAACATGTCGGGTTGCGAGGATTTGTTATCTGTGTGCAGGGGCAGTTTACGTTGTGTTGCTTGGTTCTCCTACGGGTTTGATAACCTTGGTTTCATATCTGAGGGAAATACCTACCGCCGCTGTGTTGCATCATCTCTTCCTCTTTGGGGAAATACTGACGTAGCTTCAAGCGACATCAAAAGGATTTTCTAGCGCCATTGCTGGGTTGGATCAACATATACCAAGTTCCTAATCACAAATCTCATCTCCTTGCAATTTACATTATTTGCCATTTCTCTCTCGTTTTCCTCTCCCCCACTTCACCAAAATTTGCCATTTTATTTGCCTCTGTTTTTTTGTTTGCCGTTTTCTTGCCGGATCTGTTTTTGAGTGCAATCTTGTTGTGTGGTCTTCATGACTCAAGAGAACACCAAGTTATGTGACTTTTCAAATACCAACAACAATAATTTTATCGGTACTCCGCTTGCTCCTCCCGCCACTAGTGCGAAGACTTGTGATATTAATACTGCTTTGTTGAATCTTGTTATGAAAGACCAATTTTCCGGTACTCCTAATGAGGATGTCACATCCCATCTTAATACCTTCGTGGAATTATGCGATATGCAAAAGAAAAAAGATGTGGACAATGATGTGGTCAAGATGAAATTATTTCCGTTTTCCTTGCGTGATTCTGCAAAAATTTGGTTCTCTTCTTTGCCTCGCAATAGTATTGATTGTTGGAATAAGTGCAAAGATGCCTTTATCACTAACTATTTTCCTCCAGCAAAAATCATTTCCCTTAGAACCCAAATCATGAATTTCAAGCAACCTGAACATGAGCATGTTGCACAATCTTGGGAAAGGATGAAAATGATGCTAAGGAATTTCCCAACTCATGGGTTAAATCTTTGGATGATCATACAAATTTTTTATGCGGGGTTGAATTTTGTCTCTCGTAATCTTTTAGATTCCATCGCGGGTGGTACTTTTATGGAAATTACTTTGGGTGAAGCCACCAAATTTCTTGATAATATTATGGCAAATTATTCGCAATGGCATACCGAAAGAGCTCCTACTAATAAAAAAGTTAATTCGGTTGAAGAAATTTCTTCTTTGAGTGAAAAAGTTGATCCTCTTGTGAAATTGGTTGCTAGTAGAAGTTCTCCTATTGATTTTAATGATATGCCGTTGTCTACTTTGATTGAGAAAAATAGTGATGACATAGATGTGAATTTTATCTCTCAAAATAATTTCAATAACAATGCTTATAGAGCTAATTTGAATCCTAGGCCTTTTCCTAGTAATTCCTCTAATAATTATGGTAATTCTTATGGAAATCAATCTTAAAATAATAATAGGAACACCTCTGATCTTGAGAATAATATTAAAAATTTATCAGTACACAAAAGGTTTTCAACACTTCCATAGAAGAAAAGTTGAGTAAGATTGATGATTTATCTAGAAGTGTTGATAGAATTGCCCATGATGTGGAAAATCTCAAGATGAAAATTTTTGTGCCTAAATTAAATATCTTTATGTTTCTATGGGTGAAAGTAAGAAAAGAACCTATATGCTTAGAACTAAAAGAGAATTTTTAGAAAAAAGCATTTTCTAGTGATTTCTTTCGCAAAAGTGATGAAGATATTAAGATGATTGGTGTTTCTTCTCTTGATTCCTTGTTTACTAAAGTTAATATTGATGAAAAAGGGACGAAGAGTCAGCTTTAGGTAGAAGGCGTCCCAATATTTCGGAGGGTGAAAATCTTGTTGAGGAAATTGATAGAAGTGGGTTTGAAGAGGTCAAAACTTGAGCTAGTGATGTGCCCACTCTTTTTTATTACAAAGACTTCAATTATGATAGTTCATATTTGATTGATTGTATTTATTTGTTGCAATCCATGATAAATTCACCCCATGCTTATGAACAAAATAAAGCTTTTACTAAACATATTGTTGATGCTATGATGAAAGCCTTTGAAGAAAAATTGGAATTAGAAGTTTCAATTCCTAGAAAATTGCATGATGAATGGGAACCTACCATCAATGTCAAGATTAAAAATTATGATTGTTTTGCTTTGTGTGACTTGGGTGCTAGTGTTTCTACAATTCCTAAATCTTTATGTGATGTGCTTGGTCTTACCGATATTGAATCGTGTTCTCTAAATTTGCACTTGGCGGATTCCACTATTAAAAAACCTATGGGAAGAATTAATGATGTTCTTATTCTTGCAAATAGAAATTACGTGCCCATATATTTTATTGTTCTTGATATTGATTGCAATCCGTCTTGTCCAATTATTCTTGTAGACTGTTTTTACGCACTATCGGTGCCGTGATTGATATGAAAGAAGGCAATATCAAGTTCCAATTTCCTTTGAGGAAGAGCATGGAACACTTTCCTAGAACAATAATTAAGCCACCTTATGAATCAATCATGCGGGCATCTTATGGATCTCGAACCAAAGATGACAAAACTTAGATCCATGCTTTATGCCTAGCTAAGGGCGTAAAACTATAGCGCTTGTTGGGAGGCAACCAAATGAATAAATTTTATTTTTGCTTTTTGCTTCCTGTTTTTGAGTGTTAGAACAATTATTCCACTATTATGATTGTGTTTTTTATGTTTTAATTAGTGTTTGTGCCAAGTAAAGCCTTTAGGATCTTGTTGGGTAATAGTTGTTTGATCTTGCTGAAAAATAGAAACTTTTGCACTCACGAAAATATTTATCATTTTTTACAAGGGAGCTATAAAATAGTCATTCAACTTGCAGTAGATCAATATAAAAATTTCTCAGGTCGTTATAATTTTTCAGAATTTTTGGAGTTACATAAGTATTCAAAATAGTTAGATTACTACAGACTGTTCTGTTTTGACAGATTTTGTTTTCTTTGTGTTGTGTGCTTATTTTGATGGCCCTATGGTTTTCTTTGATGAGTTTTTGCCATAGAAAAGTTGGAATACAGTAGATATAATACGACAACAAAATATGAATTGGTTAGATACAACACTTATAGTAGTGATTTATTATTCTTATACTAACAGATCTCACGAAGGTTTTGTTGAGTTTTGTGTGATTGAAGTTTTCAAGTTTTGGGTTATCTTACGATGGATGAAGGAAGGATGGAAGAGCCTAAGCTTGGGGATGCCCCGACATCCAAAGATATTATCCAAAAATGAGCAACCAACTAAGCTTGGGGATGCCCCCGAGTGGCATCCCCGCCTTCTTCCAATAATCATCGGTATTTTACTCGAAACTATATTTGTATTCGTCACATGATATCTGTTTTGCTTGGAGCATCTTGTATGATATGAGTCTTTTCTTGTTTTATTTTGTGTTTTAAGTCATCAATCCTTGCTGGACACACCTATTTGGGAGAGCCAAAATTATGTCATGACTTGTTAAAATTGCTCTCTATGCTTCACTTAAATTTTTATGAGCAATGGACTTGCTCTAGTGCTTCACTTATATCTTTTTTGAGCACGGTGTGCTTAGTATTTTTAAGAAATTCTCTCTTGCTTCACTTAAACTATTTTTAGAGAAATAAAAAATTATGCTCATGATCTTCACTTAAATTTGTTAGAGCTTATGAAAAGCAACACAGGAAAATTAGTTCCAAAGTGATAGATATCCAAGAAGGATATAATAAAAAAATTCATGAAGATCATTGGACAAAATAAACTTGATTCTCAGTAATAGTTTTGAGATATGATAATGTGATATGTGAGTTATGTTGATTAGTAATTATGCTTTAGTAAGAATATTGGTGTTAAGGTTTGTGATTCCCTATGCAAGTACGAAAGTCAATAATCATGCAATGAAATTATATCCTACTTGTGGTGCATTTATTCGGTATTATTTATGCTTAATGCTTGCTTATGATATTATCCGTTTCTTGGTTGGTCGCTTCTCAATCTTTTGCTAGCCTTCATTTTGCACTTAGTATGACCTCTACTTGTGCATCCAAAAACCTTTAACCAGTTTTGCCACATGAGTCTACTATATCTACCTATATGCGGTATTCTTTTGCCGTTCTAAACAAATTTGCATGTGCCATGTCTAATTTTCAAAATAAACTTCTCTTCTGTGTATTTGTTTCGCTCGCGAAGCGGTGAGGGGTGGCTACAATTTTGCATGCTAGATGTGCTATTCTCACGATGAGTGTTTATTCACTTGTCATTGCACGAGAGTAAGGCAAAGGTATTAGGGATGCCTAGTCCCGAAATGCAAAAATGAATTTACTTTATGTTGTCAAATAATAAATTCCTTGGAAAGTGTTGGTATGGAGGGCACCCGTGGATACGATTAGCCATGGAAAGTGAAAGTATGGTGGAAAAAGGAATAAACTTTATTTTCTGTTTGGGAACCGCCTATGATATATCTATGCATGGAAAGTATTGGGAACTCTAAGTCGTTTTCGTTGGTGGGATGGATACACCTCCGAAAATGTTTTTTATCTCCAAGTTTTTTTGCTTTGAGCTCTGGCACCTCTACAGATCCCTACTTCCCTCTGTGAAGGGCCTTTTTTTTACTTTATGCATTTTTTATTTTTGAATTTGAGTCTCCATCTTCTCTTATAAAAGCACCAACTAGGAGGCAATATGATCGTACTTAAGCATTGGGTGTAGCTAATATTCGAGTGTGTTTCATGAATGGATCAATGTTTGAGCATGATGGGCCAGGGGTAACTAATTTTAGCATTGATATTTTGAAAGACATGGTTGCTTGTTGATATGCTTGAGTATCTAAATTATTATGTCAAAACTAGACTATTGCTTTGAAAAACTAAAAGTCCAAATGTCCATGCTATAAAGAAAAGAATATGATATGACATGTTAGGCAGCATTCCACATCAAAAATTCTGTTTTTATCACTTACCTACTCGAGGACGAGCAGGAGTTAAGCTTGGGGATGTTGATACATCTCCAACGTATCTATAATTTTTGATTCTCCTATGTTGTTATATTATCAATATTGGATGTTTTATAATCATTTTATAGTAATTTTATGTCATTTTTTGGTACTAACCTATTGACATAGTGCCAAGTGCCAGTTTCTGTTTTCTCCATGTTTTTTACAGCGTAGAAAATCAATATCTGACGGAGTCCAAATGCCTCGAAACTTTACAGAGAATTTTTATGGGCCAGAAGGAACACAACGGGCCCTAGCTGCGCCTGGGGGGTGCCCCGAGGGGGGCACAACCCACCAGGGCGCGCTAGGAGGCCCAGGCGCGCCCTGGTGGGTTGTGCCCACCTCGGGTGCCCCCCGGACCGCCTCTTTGCTCTATAAATACCCCCAATATTCCAGAAACCCTAAAGGCTTCGACGAAATATTCATCCAGCCGCCGCAGAGTCCAGAACCACCAGATCCAATCTAGACACCATATCGGATGGGGTTCACCACCTCCATTGGTGCCTCTCCGATGAAGCGTGAGTAGTTCTTTGTAGACCTTCGGGTCCGTAATTAGTAGCTAGATGGCTTCATCTCTCTCTTCGTTCTCAATACAATGGTCTGTTGGAGATCCATATGATGTAACTCTTTTGTGGTGTGTTTGTTAGGATCGATAAACTTCGAGTTTATGATCAGATCTATCTTTTTGTATCCATGAAAGTTATTTGTGTTTCTTTGACCTCTTATACACATGATCTCTTATAGCCTCGTATTTCTTCTCCGATATTTGTTTTTTTGGCCAACTTGATCTATTGATCTTGCAATGGGAAGAGGTGCTTTGTAGTGGGTTCGATCTTACGGAGCTTGATCCCAGTGACAAAAACGGAAACGACACGTATGTATCGTTGCTACTAAGGATAAAATGATGGGGTCTATCTCTACATAGATAGATCTTGTCTAAATCATGTCATCGTTCTTATTGCATTACTCTGTTTCTCCATGAACTTAATACACTAGATGCATGCTAGATAGCGGTCGATGTGTGGAGTAATAGTAGTAGATGCATGCAGGAGTCGGTCTACTAATCTTGGATGTAATGCCTATATAATGATCATTGCATGGATATCGTCATCAGTATTTGAAGTTCTATCAATTTTCCAACAGTAATTTGTTCACCCATCGTTTGCTACCTTTCTCGGGAGAAGCGACTAGTTTAACCTACGGCCCCCGGGTCTTTCTTCTCATATTATTTGCCTTTGCGATCTACTTTTATTTGCATTTATTTTTAGATATATTAATCCAAAAACCCAAAAATACTTTGCTGCACTTTGTTTTATTTGTGATCTATTTATCCAATCTATTACAACCTTTTTACCGTCACGCACCAATTTCTGGCACCATTACCCAAAAGGGATTGACAACCCCTTTAAAACATCGGGTTGCGAGGATTTGTTATCTGTGTGTAGGGGCTGTTTACGTTGTGTTGTTTGGTTCTCCTACTGGTTCGATAACCTTGGTTTCATATCCGAGGGAAATACATACCGCCGTTGTGCTGCATCATCCCTTCTTCTTTGGGGAAATACCGACGTAGCTTCAAGCGACATCAGTCTCCTATGATATCACTTTCATATATTAGTGGGAATTTTCATTATAGAACTTGGCTTGTATATTCCAATGAGGGGCTTCCTCAAAATGCCCTAGATCTTCGTGAGCAAGCAAGTTGGATGCACACCCACTTAGTTTTCTTTTTGAGCTTTCATAAACTTATAGCTCTAGTGCATCCGTTGCATGGCAATCCCTACTCACTCACATTGATATCTATTTAATGGGCATCTCCATAGCCCGTTGATATGCCTAGTTGATGTGAGACTATCTCCTTTTTGTCTTCTTCACCACCACCGTCTATTCCACCTATAGTGCTATATCCATGGTTCACGCTCATGTATTGCGTGAAAGTTGAAAAAGTTTGAGAACTTCAAAAGTAGTAAACAATTGCTTGGCTTGTCATTGGGGTTGTGCATGATTTAAACATTTTTTGTGATGAAGATGGAGCATAGCCAGACTATATGATTTCGTAGGGATAAGCTTTCTTTGGCCATGTTATTTTGAGAAGACATAATTATTTGTTAGTATGCTTGAAGTATTATTGTTTTTATGTCAAAGTTAAACTTTTGTTTTGAATCTTACGGATCTGAACATTCATGCCACAATAAAGTGAATTACATGGATAAATATGTTAGGTAGCATTCCACATCAAAAATTCTGTTTTTATCATTTACCTACTCAAGGACGAGCAGGAATTAAGCTTGGGGATGCTTGATACGTCTCCAATATATCTATAATTTTTTATTGTTCCATGCTACTATATTATTTGTTTTGGATGTTTTATATACATTAATATGCTATTTTATATGATTTTTGGGACTAACCTATTAACCTAGAGCCCAATGCCTGTTTTTGTTTTTTCCTTGTTTTAGAGTTTCACAGAAAAGGAATACCAAACGGAGTCCAAACAAAATGAAACTTTCGCGATGATCTTTCTTGGACCATAAGACACCCAGGAGACTTGGAGTGCAAGTCGAAAGAGCCACGAGGCGGCCACAACGGTGGAGGGCGCGCCTAGGGGGTAGGGTACGCCCCCAACCTTGTGGGCCCCTCAGTGGCCTCCTGACCTAGATCTTCCTCCTATATATACTCTTATACCCTCAAAACTTCCAGGGGAACCACGAAACCACTTTTCCACCGTCGCAACCTTCTGTACCTGTGAGATCCCATCTTGGGGCCTTTTTCGGCATCCTGTCGGAGTGGGATTCGGTCATGGAGGGCTTCTACACCAACACCATTGCCTATCGGATGAAGCGTGAGTAGTTTACCACATACCCATGGGTCTGTAGCTAGTAGCTAGATGGCCTTTTCTCTCTGTTTGATTCTCAATACCATGTTCTCCTTGATGTTCTTAGAGATCTAACTCTTTTGCGGTGTGTTTGCCGAGATTCGATGAATTGTGGATTTATGATTAGCTTATCTATGAATATTATTTGAATCTCCTCTGAGTTCTTGTATGCATGATTTGATATCTTTGCAAGTCTCTTCGAACTATGGATTTGGTTTGGCCAACTAGATTGGTTTTTATTGCAATGGGAGAAGTGCTTAGCTTTGGGTTCAATCTTGCGGTGCTCGATCCTAGTGACAGAAGGGGAACCGACATGTATTGTATTGTTGCCATCGAGGATAAAAATATGGGGTTTTCATCATATTGCTTGAGTTAATCCTGCTACATCATGTCATCTTACTTAATGCGTTACTCTGTTCTTATGAACTTTATACTCTAGATGCAGGCAGGAGTCGGTCGATGTGTGGAGTAATAGTAGTAGATGCAAAATTATTTCGGTCTACTTGACATGGACGTGATGCCTATATTCATGATCATTACCTTAGATATCGTCATAACTTTGCGCTTTTCTATCGATTGCTCAACAGTAATTTGTCCGCCCACCATAATAACTCCTTTCTTGAGAGAATCCTCTAGTGAAACCTATGGCCCCCGGGTCTATTTTCCATCATATAAGTTTCTGATCTATAATTCTAGTTTCCTATTTACTTTCTTTTGTAATCTTTTACTTTCCGTTCCATAAACCAAAAATACCAAAAATATTACTTTACCGTTTATCCATCTCTATCAGATCTCACTTTGCGAATTGCCGTGAAGGGATTGACAACCCCTTTGTCGCGTTGGTTGGAAGTTGGTGTTTATTTCTGCAGGTATTCGGTGGCTTGTCGCATTGTCTCCTACTAGATTGATACATTGGTTCTCAAAACCGAGGGAAATACTTACGCTACTTTGCTGCATCACCCTTTCCTATTCAAGGGAAAAACCAACACAAGCTCAAGAGGTAGCACTCATCAGTGAGAGGAGTTGTGGTCGGTAGTGCAGGAGTTGCAACCTCGCTAGTAGGGAGCATCGTTGAAGACGTTGGAGCACCGACGACATTAGCATGGACAATGGAGATCACGGGAAGCAACTGTTCCGATGCCAAGAACATTAGAACTCTCTATGTTTCTACTGTGTATATTTATGTTATAAATACATGCACAACATGTATGCGTTACAATAGTTAATAGTTAGTGCTGGTACGTCTCATACGTATATAAATTGTTGATTGTTTCATGCTATTACATTATTATTTTTATATTATTTTTATGGACTAACCTACTAATTTAGTGCCCAGTGCATGTTTTTTCTTGTTTTTGGTTTCAGAAGAAATCAATACCTACGGAGGTCAAAATACGTTGCTGATTTAACTCATTTTTGGTAACAAGAAACACTGGAATGTTCAGGAGAGATCGAGACAAGCCACGAGGGGGCCATAAGGCCGGGTGGCGCGACCGGGGGGTGGCCACCTCCCAGACCTTGTGGGGACCCCAGTTACCTCCTTGACCTGTTTCCACCGCTATAAATTGCTATACATATCAAAACCATCCATAGTACCTCCATAAGGATTTTATCACCGCCGTAAGCCTATGTTCCGAAGAGATCCCTCTGGAGCCCTATTACGGAGTTCTGCTGGAGGCCTCTTCATCAACCTTGTCAATACCATGTTCCCCTTCTTTCTTGTATGATTGAGATCAATCCAATGTAATTCTATGGTGTGTATGTTGGGATCCGATGAATTGTGAGTTCATGTTCAGATTGTTCATTGAATATTATTAAATCTTTTGAAGTGTCTTTGTTGTACAAATATAAGTAGCTATATATGCTTTCCGATATATTTGTCTTCTCTTGCCAAGATTGACGGGTGGTTCTTCAGAAGAAGTGGTGCATAGTAGTGGGTTCTATCTTGCGGTGTTGTAACCTGGTGACAATGAGGGCCAAGACACGTATTGTATTGTTGCCGCTAAGGATAAAATGAAGGGATTTAATCTTATTGCTACCATTTCTTCCTGTCTATATTAAGTTATCTTACTTATTGCATTACTTCATTTCTTGTAAACTTAATATTTTGAGATGCATGCTAGATAACGGTTTTGGGTGGAGTATTAGTAGTAGATGTCAGTAAGTTTAACGATCTACTTATCACGGATGTAATGCCTATATGAGATTATGCCATGAACTATCATAGTCATAAAGATTGCTTTTTTTGTTAATTGCCCAACTGTAATTTGTTTACCATGTCATTTTCCTACTTTCGATAGTGAGATGCCACTAGTGAACCTATGCCCCCCGGTACATTCTCTATTAACATTTTCTTCTAAAAAATTACCTCTTCATTTGCCTTTTACTATTTGTTGTTTCACTATGCCATTACTATCTATCTATTTACTTTTAACCTTGTAACTAGCAAGACAAGGGGCTTGGGAACCCCCTTGCCACATTGGGTGCAAGTATTTTATTTTGTTTCTGTGTATGTGCTACTTATGTTGTTGGATAGTTGACTCCTATTGGGTTGATTAAATCTTGGTTCGTAACTGAGGAAAGTACTTTGCTTCTACTCTACATCACCCTTCCTTTTTGGGGAATCTCGACAACCCCTACAGGAGTGGGAGTGTACAACAAAGCATAAGCCAACTATGGGTAGGTGTGGGCCATGCATGCACACAACATAAGTGTGGCATGCACATGGGAGCTAGCCGAGGAGAGGCCGGTCTTGGTCAGTCATCTACCGTTGACATCTTCCAATAAATCCAACAAACATATCACTGGATTTTGTACGCATCATCCAACCATACTCACATAATCTTGATAAAAATGGGAGCCAATCTTTGGTTGAATGGTTTTTAAATGTGATTGTAGGTCTAGTACACTAGAAATGATCGGTGTGTCTCATTAAACAAACTATTTTTCAGTGGAAAACTATGTTTCAGTGGCTAAAGAGACGACTATGGCAACTTCATATATTTTGCAGCACTGAGGTGACTGCTTGGTGCACTACACTGTAATTTCTGCGTGGGAACGATGAAGATGAGTTGTAAATTTGATGAAGACTTTGCGTGTGGCATTTGTATTGCTGTACTAACAACCTTCTGTTCTTGAGCTTCTTGTTCTCTATTGGAGGTTCCTAATTCAGTTTACACTTTTGAACCACTTGAATCCACTTGTACAGACAACATCATATATCGTATCACGACCTGTGGATGAGACAACAATCAGCTATGGCATGTGCCTCACGAAGACATGATGCTTCCTCACAAATTAATCTAGTCATACAAGTTGAAAGCACATCAATTATATGCCAAATGTATTCATTCCTTTCAGCCAAACTGTAATATTTCATGTCTGGTCTGGGCATAAGGAACTAGCTGAATCACAATGTACAACGACCTATGAAGTGGCATAGGTGTTGGAGATATGCCCTAGAGGCAATCCTATATGATGATATTTTCTATGTGTTCATAATAAAGATAGGCCTTGGACATTATCAGTTTTGTATCAACAAGTACGTGGCTTGTTTGTGGGACTATGCATTGTATGATGACTGTCCTAAAAGGTCCCTAGTCGAAAGAGTTGTGTGGACGCAGAGCCGACTAGACTAGCATATGACACGGTGGATAGCTCAATGTCGCTAGCCATGGAGCATTGGATGCTAGCCGGATAATATGGACTCAGAAGGATCTGGTCGTATTTGACCTAGTCGGATCCGAGTCAAGATAAGGTCCGAGTCAGACATACCCACCTATGAGACGCAACGATATGTCATCTGTGAGTCTCTAGTACAAAATACGTTCTATGTCCTAAGACATGAGCTGGCGCATGTATTCGGGATGGTGACAGACCTGCTTTGAGCCGACCAAACACTACTCCATGACTGGGTAGTTACAAAGGTAGGTTTCGGGCTTGTCTACACCCATGCTGCAAGACATGGTCGAGCGAGATGGGAATTGCCCCTCCGATCAGAAGAGATATACTCTGGGCCCCTCATGTAATCCGACCAAGATAAGCATGACCATGCGACAAGGATTATGAGATAATCCAATTTGTGGTCGGCATCACTGGATTGAGAAAGATGTTGGGCTTGCACAAGAATGACAAACTCGCCTTGAGCCCGACAATATATATCGTGTGGCAAAGGAAACAGAAGTGTGACATGTTGTACAGGTTCGCCAACAGGCTTGATTGTCTACTTGATGGTCAGCACGCCTTACTAGAGGCCGCAATCAGCCAGCAGGTCGGAGGTGATCCGACCTGCGATCAAGCTGACTTGAACCTAAGGGGTTGTGCGCTTAAGGGAAGGAACCTGTGAGGCCCGATCCGACTCCACGAGTCAGATGTGATCGTACTCGGAATCGGATCCCGGCTGAACAGATTTTGGACTTTAGGGTCCATGCGAGGCCAAGTGTTGAGCCCGCGAAGGACGCCTATATATAGTGGAGGTGCGACACACCCGTTCGATTTGATCACTTCGGTGCTGTCACTAGGTTTTGCATGTGTTGTGAATAGCCACCTTCACTCGCCGCTGATTGTGTGATCGGACCTAGCAGCCCACCGCACGCTGTTCCTCCTGCACGCGCGGATTCCGTTAGAGACGGTGCACTTGCGACCACTCCGGCAAACCAATACGCGGGGTTCGACGACCAGGTGTTCGAGGGAGATCAGACGAGGAGGAGACGAACATTGCGTATGCGCTGCCCCAACTCTTCTTTCACTGCACGACACCACACATCTAGTGGTAATGACCAGTGGTCCATCTCTGTTAGCATGTTCCTGGTTGATCTGCACGTAGGAGAAAATTTATTTGAAGTCGACGCACCCTACCGTAGATCCCAACAATAGGTGCCCAGATACTCCCTCTGTTTTAAAATAATTGAAGTTCTAGATTTGTCATAAGTAACTTTGTTTAAGTCTGACCAATTTTATAGAACGGAATTTTTATTTAACATCTGAAATACTACCTCACATCTAGGTCCCTCACCGTCTAATCTACCGTTGTTTTTCTTTCATGCAAGCTGTTTTTTTAGCATACCATATGAGTTGTTGATTCTTGTTGATGGCAGCGTCCTCTTGTGTCCCCCATGTTGTCTTCGTCGGGCTTTTTGTCGGCCCACTATTCCTGCATCCGGGCTATTTTTGGGTCTGTTTTTTGTGCTTTCTGTCGCTTCCTTTAATCATAGCATCATTGTTTCTATTATGTTATGCTTCAAATTCAAGTATAAAGAGAATAGCGAGCGAGTAGCGAGTCTGACCTAGGTCACATGTGTTATATATACCTCTTGTAAGCCGCCGCACAGGATAAATTGATCAGTTGTAAATCCCTGGCGTCTAACCTCCCCCGATATAGTGAAGTTTCGATGGCTGGCGCCCGTGTTTTTTTTCTCCTTCGTGTTGAAGGGGCTTCCCACATTAAAACCTCGTATCCCCTACTTGTTCTTAGTCAAGTTGATTTGCTTTTGTATCTCTAACCCTCATTTTAGTTCAGTGTTGTTTTTTCATGTATATATACAGAGGGAACGTGAAGAGCAGTGTTGAAAAAAAAGAACATGAAGACTGTGCGCACGATGGAGAACGGGGGGATTTCACAGTGGGACTATTCGTCTCATTCTTTTTCCCTTTTCTTTTCCTTGTTCCTTTAATTTTTTTCTCATTTATTCGTTTGAAATTTATCATTTTTTAAATAGAATTTGCTAAATCTCATCTAGACCAGGTTTATCAATGTGCTATCTAAGGTGATGCCAGTTGGATTTTATTGTTGTAATTTTTCGCCCAAACTCTTGATCTCGTGTCATTGGTCGATGTATTCCCATGCCGTCCTGTTATGTTTGTTCACATATAGGCGATTTCACGTCCTGCATCTATTTTATTTTCTTGGAACTTTTTTCTTGTACATTTTGTTGCAAGTCCATCCTAGAGGAGAGAGAGTAACTAGATATTATTACTTTTGTATGTTTTTGCAGAAGGGCAACATCAGTTTTGCGTTGGGGGTGTTTGACAAATGTTGTTCAAATTATTCAAAAGTTATTTAAATTTATAATATTTTCAAAATTCGTGAATAATTTTTATTCTTCTTCATTTACTTTTTTGGTAAAAATTTTATTGATGGAATGATTTATGAATATGCGCCTGGGTTGTAAGCCCACCACTGACTCACAATTTGGGGTTGCCATTTTTTGTTCCAGTTGCAAGTCAACAATCAACTCACAAGTAGGCCCGACCTTGTTTTATTTCAGTTACAAGATAACCATCAATTCACAATTGGTCCTTTGATCTTTTTTCGCTGCAGTTGCAAGTCAACCATCGACTACCAACTGGGCCCGACCCTTTTTCCGTTCTAGTTGCAAGTCCACCATTGACATGCAACTAGGTCCTTAAATTTTTTTGCTCCAGTTACAAGTCCACCCACGACTCACAACTGGGCCTAACATTTTTTGACCCAATTGCAAGTCCACAATCGAGTTGCTACTAGGTTCGACCCTTTTTTCTATCCAGTTGCAAATCCACTATCGACTTACACTGGCCCGACAATTTTCTTTTCCAGTTGCAAGTCTCCCATTGACATGCAAGTGGGCACTTGATAATATTTTTTACTTTGATAAATATTTTTATTGATGAACAATTTGTGAATACGCGCCTTAGTTGCAAGTTCACCACGGACTCACAGTTAGGGGGTGACTCTTTTTTTGTTCTAGTTGCAAGTCAACCATCGACTCGTAACTACGCCCACCCTTGTTTTATTTTAGTTGAAAGAAAACAATGAATTTACAACTGGGCTCCTTGATATTTTATTACAGTTGCAAGTCAACCATCGACGTGCAACTAGGCCATACTTTTTTTCTGACCTATTTGCAAGTCCATAAATGACATGCAACTGGGTCCTTGATCTTTTTTTGCCCCACTTGCAAGTCCACCCATGACTCGTAACAGGACCCAACATATTTTGACCCAATTGCAAGTCCACTGTCGACTTGCAACCGGTTCATCCTTTTTATATAATTGCAAATCCACTATCGACTCGTAATTAGCCGACAATTTTCTTTTCCAAGAGCAAGTCCACCATTGACATTCAAGTAGGCACTTGATCATTTTTTGAATACACGGCTCGGTTTCAAGTTGATGACCCACAAGTATAGGGGATCTAACGTATTCCTTTCGATAAGTAAGAGTGTCGAACCCAACAAGGAGCAGAAGGAAATGATAAGCAGTTTTCGGTAAGGTATTCTCTGCAAGCACTGAAATTATCGGTAACAGATAGTTTTGTGATAAGGTAATTTGTAACGGGTAACAAATAATAAAAGTAAATAAGGTGCAGCAAGATGGCCCAATCCTTTTTGTAGCAAAGTACAAGCCTAGGCAAACTCTTATATAAAGGAAAACGCTCCCGAGGACACATGGGAATTATCGTCAAGCTAGTTTTCATCACGTTCACATGATTCGCGTTTGGTACTTTGATAATTTGATATGTGGGTGGACCGGTGCTTGGGTATTGCCCTTCCTTGGACAAGCATCCCACTTATGATTAACCCCTCTTGCAAGCATCCGCAACTACAAAAGAAGTATTAAGGTAAACCTAACCATAGCATGAAACATATGGATCCAAATCAGCCCCTTACGAA